>NC_088419.1:13561993-13802857 GCF_034236695.1 Oncorhynchus nerka | reverse complement strand
GTACCGGAACAGAGTCAATGTGGAGGCTATATACAGGAACAGAGTCAATGTGGAGGCCGGCGGACAGAGTCAATGTGGAGGCTATATACAGGGGCTACCAGTACAGAGTCAATGTGGAGGCTATATACAGGGGGTAACGGTACAGAGTCAATGTGGAGACTATATACAGGGGGTACCAGTACAGAGTCAATGTGGAGGCTATATACAGGGGGTACCAGTACAGAGTCAATGTGGAGGCTTTATACATGCGGTACCAGTACAGAGTCAATGTGCAGGGGCACCGGTTAGTCGAGGCAATATGTACATTGACGTAAAGTTTAAGTGACTATGCATAGATAATAAACAGAGTAGCAGCAGCGTAATAGAGGGGTCTGGGTAGCCCTTTGATTAGCTGTTCAGGAGTCTTATGGCTTTGGGGTAAAAGCTGTTTAGAAGCCTCTTGGATCTAGACTTGGTGCTCCTGCACTGCTTGGCTGGAGTCTTTGACCATTTTTAGGGCCTTCTTCTGACACCACCTGGTATAGAGGTCCTGAATAGCAGGAAACTTTGCTCCAGTGATGTACTGGGCCTTTTGCACTGCCCTCTGTAGTGCCTTGAGGTCGGAGGCCGAGCAGTCGCCATTCTATGCAGTGATGCAACCAGGATGCTCTCAATGGTGCAGCTGTAGAACCTTTTGAGGATCTGAGGACCCAGGCCGAATCTTTTCAATCTCCTGACCGGGAATAGGCTATGTCGTGCCCTCTTCACGACTGTCTTAGTGTGTTGGGACCATGATAGTTTGTTGGTGATGTGGACACCTAGGAACATGAAGCTCTCAACCTGTTCCACTACAGCCCTGTCGATGAGAATGGGGGTGTGCTCGGCCCTCTTTTTTCTGCAGTCCACAATCATCTCCTTTGTCTTGATCACGTTGAGGGAGAGGTTGTTGTCCTCCTCCCTATGGGCTGTCGCATCGTTGTCGGTGATCAGGCCTACCACTGTTGTGTTGTCGACAAACTTGATGATGTTGTTGGAGTCGTGCCTGGCCATACAGTCATCAGTGAACAAGGAGTACAGGAGGGGACTGAGCACGCACCCCTGAGGGGCCCTGTGTTGAGGATCAGTGTGGCGGATGTGTTGTTACCTACCCTTACCACCTGGGGGCGGCCCATCAGGAAGTCCAGGATCCAGTTGCAGAGGGAGGTGTTTAGTCCCAGAGTCCTTAGCTTAGTGATGAGCTTTGAGGGCACTATGGTGTTGAACGCTGAGCTATAGTCAATGACTAGCATTCTCACATAGGTGTTCCTTTTGTCTAGGTGGGGAGTGCTATAGAGATTGCATCATCTGTTGATATGTTGGGGCGATATGCAAATTGGAGTGGGTCTAGGGTTTCTGGGATAATGGTGTTGATGTGAGCCATGACCAGCCTTTCAAAGCACTTCATGGCTACAGACGTCATTTAGGCAGGTTACCTTAGTGTTCTTGGGCACAGGGACGAGTCATACAAGTGTCAAAGTAACCCTCCGCCCCCCATAACATTGATTAATCACATCAATTTAAAATGGGTTATGGGGATGGGTACACTTGTCGATGGTTTTGGGAGGAAACGTCCACCACAAACCTCATTACTAAACTGCTCTTTTTTAGTGTAGTTCAAATTCAAATGTAGCCTGGTCCAAGACTGGCCCTCAGTCTAGTTCAAATGTATTTCATATGGCAATTCATGGTCTTTATATTCTACATATAATATTACACGTTTTTTTTTATAACAAAGAAATGCTCCAAATAGTGTGATCCTACACAATGTTGTTTGAAACACCAAATGGGCCAAAATGACACCCTCTTTTAAAAAAAAGCCCTCACAGTTGACTATTATTGGAGCTTCTGAATGACATTGCTCAGCATGAACTTGACCCTCACAATCTTTCCATTCTCCTTAAACTAGAATAGGCCTGACTGTGCTGAAGAAAAGGCCCTTGGGTAAATCGTCTCTCTTTATAGAGAAGCCCTGCTGTGCTGCGCTGTAAGGGCTGAAGCTGTAAAGGCCATGGTGGGCTTACCACCACCTTTCCTCTGCTAATGAACTCAAGCACGCCCTTCAGACCAAGCACGTCCTTCACACCAAGCACGAGTCACATTTGTTTGGTTACAAGATTCTATGGATGCGTAACAAATGGCACTCTATTCCCTACGTAGTGCACTACTTTTGACAAATGGGGCTCTGGTCCCTATAGGTAATAGGTCGCCATTTGGAACGCAACCTAGGTGACTCATCCAGAGGTTCGCCTCATGATGATGGCAGAAGATCAGGTTAAGGTAAATACAGATTGTTTTGAGTTCCTATTTTACACCTTTTTCCACTGACCTATTTATTCAAGTGTATTGATCTTCTGTTGATGTTTTCTTCCCAGCCAGCAGTTTTTGTCAGGCAGCGTAACCGTTGGTTACATGAAGGTTGGCATTTGTCTTTGGTGATGTAATGACAATAGATGTAGCGAGGATCTTGGCTTGTCATGAATGAGTGATGAAGCTTAGTGCCTTGCTCTAACTGATCCCCTCATACACTCTGCATCTACGTCGTGGTATTTCTGAGGATCTCTTTCGATGTTTGCGAACCCTTTGCAAGTACTCAATATTTCCTACCACTACCTCTCTGTTAACTCTGACCTCGGCAGATATCCAGGCTAACACCTCTCTTTTGCCCGCTTTTAGCTTAACACAATACAGCTCAACTTTGCAATTGTTCACTTTTCAGCTTGAGAGAAAGTGTCATATCCAGTTTTCACTTTGTCATGCATTGATTGAAATGGAAGACTTAAGTGAAACTTTCACATATAGCCCATGTTACTTTTGGTTACCCATCTTTGATTGGCTTCACATATTACTTTTTTGGGAGGTGGGGAGAAGGAGCTGGTGTGAAAGTTGATAAGAGTTAGGCATATTGCAGGTAAAGTTAGTTACGCAAAGTGGAAAAAGAGAAGGCAGCAAGAGCGAGCTGGTATCTGTCCCTGGCTGCAGGAAATAGGGTACCAAATGTCACTGTTTTCCGATAAAACATATGGAGAGATGCATAAGATAGATGGTTAGATGCAATTCAAAGTGGTAGATATGTAAATAGTCCTGCGGCCAACCTTACATCGCCTGTGTGTGTGTAGCAAGCACTTCAGTGACGATGCATAGGAACGAGATCATCTGAAATAATGGGGACAGAAAAGCGATGGATGTGAAGATACAGCTGTTACTACTGTATTTCCATGGACTGGATCTGGCGCAGTGCCAAAACAAAGGCGCGTGTTTGAGAAGAGAAAGTGACAAAGCAAGCTTAGCCTGATCCTTGAAGTTCGAGGTGTTCTTGTAGACATATAGACCTAAGTGATCTACAAGCTAGCGTATGTGCCTTATCTATTTATGACAGAGGGGTTGAGGAGACAATAGAGATTGTGTCACCATACATTGCAGAATAGGACAGGTTAAACAGGTTAAATATTGTTTTTTAAGCCTTGAGATGATTGAGACATGAATTGCACAGAAGGTTGGTGGCACCTTAATTGGGGAGGACGGGCTCATGGTAATGGCTGGAGTGGAATCAGTGGAATGGCATCAAATACGTGGTTTCCATGTGTTTGATGCCATTCCATTTGCTCTGTTCCGGTAATGATTAATAGCTGTTCTCCTGTCAGCAACCTCCTGTGAGATTGTGTACTGTATGTGTGCCATTCAGAGGGTGAATGGGCAATACAAGAGATTGAAGTGCCTTTGAATGGCGCACCGGTTTGAGTCTGTCAAGAACTGCAATGCTTCTGGGTTTTTCACACTCAACAGTTTCCTGTGTATGTCAAGAATGGTCCTCCACCCAAAGGACACCTTGTAGAGTCCACGCCCTGATGAATTGAAGCTGTTCTGAGGGCAAAAGGGGGTGCAACTCAATGGTAGGAAGGTGTTCCTAATGTTTTGTACACTCAGTGTAAACCCAGTAATGCTCATAGAGGTTTATGGTATACGATCATTCAATAAAATAAAGTTGAGCTATTTACTCATTGGATAACTGTCCATTTTTCCCAGGGTTGCATCTCTAATTCGTTTCTGGAACACAGATTTCTTTTCTTCTTCAGGACACCAGAGTTTATGTGGGCAGAAAAATCCCCTGTGCTTGTAAAACCAAACTAACTGCTCCTCATCACTATGTTGCTCCATTTCTGTAAGAATTGTAGTAACGCATTCGAATTCTCTGCAGCACAAACATTCATCTGTCGGCATTGGAGTGCATCTGCCACAGCTGCACCACCATTCTGTGTTGATCCTGGGGATGGGTTGGGGCTGTGGTCCAGCTGCTGCTGTGGCTTTGAAAGCCTAGAGCGGCCTCAATTTGCCTCAATTTGCCTCAATTTGCCTCAATTCTTGGTCTGTATACTCAGGCTCAAATAAATACGGTTCGACGATAACTTCGGAGCCCCTCCAGTAGTTTTCTTCATCTTCATCACTCGCGAGTATTTGGTCGTCAGACATGTCTGTAGGTTGTTATTTACTTTGTATAACTAATGGGTAACGCTGTCTTCACATCTCTGCTGAAAAAGAGTTACATCTGTGAATAAGGGAAGAATGTGCCATTTCTACGTAGCAGGGATTCCCCCGAGAGGGCCCATGCTCAGTTATTACCCATCTCCGCGACTGCGGCATTCGGCAACATAAAATAATGATAGTTGCCAACAAGAACGTTCCGGATTTCAGAGATACAGCAATTTAAACTTTAGCTATTTTTCACCTGAAAACCGGATGTGGGAACTCCGCTCAGGAGTTTCTCTTATGACTGCTACGTTCGGTTATAAATTCACTGGCAACGAAGAAGAGCGAGGTCTGCATCCAACGACGTTACAAGTCACGTGACACGTTTTTGCATCTGTTGTCGTACAGCACTACAGGGAGAGGAAGAGAGGGCAAACTCCACTGAACTAGTTTCAATTTATTGAATCACTTGAGATTTTCTAGACGAACAGTGTTTTCTTTTCATTCACACCTGTTTTGGTGTCCCTGTGAAGATTTGACTTAAAACCACACTGGGAGTCTCACTTTGAGTTGCTAAATTTAATTCCTATTATATCTAAGACTAGAACGGTAAGTCATTTTGAATCTTCAATACATCACCTATACTGTCTGACATCAATGGATATCAGTACCTTTCAAAGTTTGAAAAATGGGATTTCTCAAAAAAGCCAAATACATTTTTTTCCACTTCGCCCTCTCACTCATAATGTTGTCCAATGTACCACATCTCAAGACAGTAGCCGAAATGACCATCTTTATTGCCGCATGTTGTCAGCCAGCAACCCACCAATCTTTCAAGCTGCAATATCTTGCCTCATAAAACATCCAATTCTCAATGTTCTGCAGTACCCCTCTACCCCTCTACAGAATCCAGTATACACAAACACCACAACCCCCAATGTGTGGATGGATGGCTGTGTGATGTATAGCATGACACTTTCCTATGAGTACATCACACTGGTGCCAAAGCGGGCAGTGGTGGCAGGCCCCATGCCACAGCTGACAGCTCGGTCCACAGACAGAGCCCATTAAAGGCCTAACTGATATGGCGAGGGCCACTGATAAATAGCCTATTAAAGCCTTATCAGCACAGCCTTCGTGTTTGGGGTTTAAATGGGCCTCAGAATAAGTTTATTGGTTGCGTTCCCTGTCCCTTTTTTGCTTTGATTGACTCATTAGGAAAGACAGACTATGTCCTGAATGGCACCCTCGTCCAGACATAGTGCACTACTTTTGTCCAGAGCACTTTATAAAGAATAGGGTGCCATTTGGGATACAGACAGACCTATGGTAAATGCTGAAAGGTAGAGAAAATGGAGTGAAGATTTGCATATCAATGTTGTTGTTTTTTTAAAGAGGGGGAGTGGGTTAGTTCTATTTTTAGTGGTACTTCAGGAGGGAGGGAGGTAGATTTCGGTTTGAGGTTTGAAATTGGTTGTATTATGAAGACAGAGATCATGGTTTAAATGATAGGTTGGTTGCCACTGACAACGTGACAGTGTAATACAGTCGAGATTTGCATTGTGATGTTGGACTTTGCCATCAAATATTTTGAAACGGACAATATGAATGAGAATATTCTGTTTGTGAACATGAAGGTATATAGATTTTAAATGTACTTGTTTAATTTCGATTAAAGGAAGGGAGATTTATCTGTATAAATATCAAACCAGTAAACCAAAAAAATGCACTTGATTTGCAAAACTTTTATAAACCATAATGTATCTCAGATAAGGAGTGCTGATCCAGGATCAGGTCACTGCTGTCCATGTGATCTTATTCATTATGATCAAAAAGTTGTAATGGATCCTAGATCATCAGTCTACCCTGAGTAGCTTTATAAATATGGGCCCAGGAAAACTCAGAAGGTAGGATGTATTTTGATGCTTGGATCCTGCAATAAACAATATATTTTTGCATTTATTCCATCATAACTGAAGATAATATTTGCATACCCTGAGCTATTGTAAACAGGCACCTACTGTAGGTATATTAACATAGGGGCAACATAGGTGTTGGTAGAGAGGTAAAGGACACATTTTAAAAAAAATGTTTTAAGCATTTCACTGCCTGTTGTATTCAATGCATGTCACAAAGAACATCTGATTTAGTTTTAAATTAAGCTAAGACCTACATTTATATGGAATTATACCCCACCTTCTGTAAGACATAAGCATGTTCTTATTTGAGCATGGTCAATTAATGTTTTCCATGCATCATGGCATTCAATCCATAATTCAATGGGATGCCACCAGTTAGACAGTGATTTTTTTGACAACAAGACACTAGCACCATCTGAATATCACCTTTGACCCCAGGCCAAAAGTCAATAACCATGGTCAATTCTGACAGGGGCGGGGCAGTGGACCGTAGTAAAAATGAAATTGTATGTTGCCTTCAAGTTCTATTTTCAAATGTCCTCAGTGACAGCTAAAATATATATTTGTTTATCTACACTACATGACCAAAAGTATGTGGACACCTGCTTGTTGACCATCTCATTCCAAAATCATGGGCATTAATATGGAGTTGGTCCCCACTTTGCTGCTATAACAGCCTCCACTCTTTTGGAAAGGCTTTCCACTAGATGTTGGAACATTGCTGTGGGGACTTGCTTCCATTCAGCCACAAGAGTATTAGTGAGGTCGGGCACTGATGTTGGGTGATTAGGCCTTGCTTGCAGTCACCGTTTCAATTCATCCCAAAGGTATTCAATGGGGTTGAGCAGCCTAGTCAAGTTCTTCCACACTGATCTCGACAAACAATTTCTTTATGAACCTCACTTTGTGCACAGGAGCGTTGTCATGCTGAAACAGGAAAGGACCTTCCCCAAACTGTTGACACAAAGTTGGAAGCACAGAATCATCTAGAATGTCATTATATGCTGTAACGATTAGATTTTTCTTCACTGTAACTAAGGAGCCTGAACCATGAAAAACAAGCCCAGACCACAATTCCTCTTCTACCAGTTGGCACTATGCATTGGGGCTGGTAGCGTTTTCCTGGCATCCGCCAAACCCAGATTCATCCATCAGACTGCCAGATGGTGATGCATGATTCATCACTCCAGAGAACACATTTCCACTGCTACAGAGTCCACTTGTGGCAAGCTTTACACCACTCCAGCCGACACTTGGATTTGAGCATGGTGATCTTAGGCTTGTGTGCAGCTGCTCGGAAACCAATTTCCTGAAGCTCGCTACAAACAGTTCTTGTGCTGATGTTGTTTCCAGAGGCAATTTGGAACTCGGTAGTAAGTGTTGCAACCTAGGACAGAAGATTTGTACGCACTTCAGAACTTGGCGGTCCCGTTCTGTGAGCTTGTGTGGCCTACCACTTCGCGGCTGAGCTGTTGTTGCTCCTAGATGTTTCACTTCACAATAACAGCACTTACAGTTGACCGGGGCAGCTCTAGCAGGGCAGAAATTTTACGAACTGACTTGTTGGAAAGATGGCATCCTATGACAGTGCCACGTTGAAAGTCACTGAGCTCTTCAGTTTGTGCCATTCTACTGCCAATGTTTGCCTGTGGAGCTTGCATGGCTGTGTGCTCGATTTTAGACTCCTGTCAGCAACGGGTGTGGCTGAAATAGCCAAATCCACTAATTTGAGGGGGTGTCCACTTACTTTTGGCAATGTAGAGTAATTATATATTTTTATTAAAACAACAACAATACAATACAATTTAACAAAAGACTAAATTAAGGCAGTTATATATATATTTTTAAACATAATACATTCATTACAGAATTCACAACACACTACACTGTGTGCCCTAAGGCCCATACTACCACATATCTACAACACAAAATCCATGTTTACGTGTGGGTATAGTGCGTATTATCGTGTGTGTGTGTGTGTGTGTGTGTGTGTGTGTGTGTGTGTTTACATAACAACCACTCCTGGACCTGACTCCAAAACCAAGCCACTGATGAACAGTACTGATTCTGTTTCCTCGTGGCTGCTCAACCCCACGACAGTCTGACTGTTCAATGCCCCATATACTGAGCATTCTTTTTGTAGCAAGAATTTAATATTCTAGTTTAAATTGAAAAGAAATGAAAGGATCAATTGTTGTCTTTACATATCAGTTTATAACCCCGATGCCAATCATGCCTTGTTATTGGGACATAACAAATCTGTTCCCAACTATCTCTTTATGCGGCATACACTCTAAGAAAAATACATTCTATCTAGAACCTAAAAGGGGTCTTCGGCTGTCACCATAGGAGAACAATTTGAATAACCCTTTATGGTTCCGGGTAAAAACACTTTTGGTTTCAGGTATAACTATTTTGGGTTCTATATAGAACCCTTTCCACAGAGGGTTCTACATGAAACTGAAAATGGTTCTACCTGGAACCAAAAAGGGTTCTACTACGGGGACTATTTGTTCTATTTGAAAGCCTTTTTTCTAAGACTGTAGGCCTAGTTGTCAAACCTTTTAACGTTAGTGAACATGATACATTTTATGATTTAGGCAATATTGGTCATTGTAAGCCATTTAAAATGTGTTATTGGTGGCAGACAAACGAGTTAATTTCTTTCTCTTGTAAGTAATTGCCTCTTCCATTCTTGTGGCAGAGGTGAGATGAGTTGGTTGTAATTTTCTATTGGCATACTTCTCCATACACCTTGATTAATTGCTTGTGTAACATTTTACGGTAGTTGTTTACAATGTCATTCATAAAGATGATACCTTCGTTACACATTCTCTGCAACAAAATTGGTTTATCCTCTATCAGTACATTGGAGTTATTAGCCATATATTTGCTGTAATATATATTCTGCCTCTTCCGGAGGATAACGTTTGAATTGTAGGCAACTCTGTATGGCTTAATTTAAGAAGGATACCTTAAACAGAGTTCCACTGTCAATAGTGTTGTGTTCGTTTAAAGGTTGTGTGGACACGTAAGACTATTTCTCTGTCCATTTATTTCATTAGACAGGGCTATGGTTGAAAATTATTTAGGCTATATAAATATAGGCCATAGGCTTCTAACATGGAAAATGTAACCAAAACACAAACGTTTGTGGAGGGCGTTGTATTTCCATTGTATAAGATCATACACAATCACTTGATTTAATTTTGACAAGACTATACGTTCTATACAATCACCAGTGAAGTGACACATTTGCTGTGTCCACTCATGTCCATGACAAAACAGTTCAATTACCTAGTAGAAGAGGGTTAGATTTCATGACTTGAATTAATCGAATCAATGTTTGACATTCGATTTAGTGCAATTTCTTAAAACCTATGGAAACCAATTTAGCCCGTAGGCTAGAGTTAAAATGTACTCACCCAACAAACATAATAATGCCAACTTTCGCGATGTTCTCTTGGATGACTTTCCACGTCTCTTTGATGATCTCCCTGTGCTCGTCAGTTAGATGCACAATGGGAACATCGTCAATCACGTCCCCGACTTGTTTTGGTACCAAGCCTGATATTGCGCACCCCATCTCCAGGAAGAAAAAACTAAACAATGACAAACGCGTGAAATTACATTCAAATAAGTAGGAACATTTTCAAATGATCACATTAAGTCGTGAAACCTCACATTTGACAGAAAGTACATGTTTTGCGCGTGGTGGGTCCTTTGATCATGGATTGAGTCCACTATCTGCGCGTCAGGCAGAACGCACTGACGACCGTCAAACAGAGTTCTGGAGATGTACTGTATGTAGGCTTTAGAGTATTGGCGCCGATGGGAGGGAGGGAGGGAGGGAGGAGGGCATATCATTAGCTCTTTTGCTGCGCCATCCAACTCATAACCTACTAAAGACCCTCCATTTACGATAGGCCTACTTGAACTTGAAATATAATGACCCAAATAACTCATAAAAGCAGGTATGTAAATGAGAGCTGAGTGTGGGGGGAGTATAGCTTAGTGTTTTTATTGTTTGTTCCACACAGCTCTTTTGATAATAAAAAAAAAAATTGTGTAGTGAGGTGCAAAATCACTCAAAACGGTACAATGGTAGACACACACACGCACACACAGTCTTGTATAACACACACAGCTTCAGCATTATTAATTGAGCCACACATCCTTAATATTCCCTTGAGGCGAGTGCAACATCAGATTTGGCATGTCACTATCATGGGACTTGGGACACGTCAATGGAAAAAACAATAAGGACTTAACCCACACGCAGCCGAGTCAGAGCAAGCAGAGGCAAATCAGTAATTAACTGACATATTTTACATAACATGGTAGCACTTCATTTCCCCCCAAAAAGTGCTGCTTTCACAGGTTTGGGATCAATTACATTTCAATTCAATGAATTGAAATTGCAATTCAAGAACTGAAAAATCCCCCAAATAAATGCCATTTCAATTATTGCATTGGAATTTAAATTAATCTCTTTCACTGGTGTTATGTGTGACTTAACTAAAGTTCAGGAGGAAAGACCACACCTGAAACGTATACATCTCCTCCCCTCTCATCAATCAAACCATGTACACCTGCCATCACCAATCACTGGCTGCATATATAGCCCACTCAGCATGTCCAGTTCCTGTTAGTGTAAACTTTGTGTTTCCCAATGAAAGGTCCTAGGCTTGAGTAACCATGTTTTTTTAACGAGAGCAAAAAAAGTGACTTCTATGTGTCACCCTTCTTGTTTTATTTCATTCATATTTCATTCAGCCACTGTAAGAGCAGAGAAACATGTGGTGACAGTAAACACAGTGACGGAATGAAAAACCTTTTACTCCTCTCTCTCCCTCTTCTAATCATCCTGTCAAACAGGAATATCAGTAGTGCAGATCAAACAGAAATATCAGTAGTGCAGATCAAACAGGAATATCAGTAGTGCAGATCAAACAGAAATATCAGTAGTGCAGATCAAACAGAAATATCAGTAGTGCAGATCAAACAGGAATATCAGTAGTGCAGATCAAACAGGAATATCAGTAGTGCAGATCAAACAGGAATATCAGTAGTGCAGATCACATTGCTCCACTAACACTTTAGAGTTTCAAATCATCTCTACATCCTACTGTGTTTGGTTTAATATGGAGGAAGCATTGAATGCCACTGCCAGATTGTAGACAAGGTGGACACTGACGTGATCAGTGATTTGAGGCGCTCTCTTGGTGTTTGTTACTGAAGCTACTTGGCCAGGGACTGTAGTGCACTGAAGAAGTCACCTGCCTCTCCAGTCTCCTCTTGCAGAAGAAAGGAGGGACAAAGTCCATCGGGTCCTTGATGCCCAGGAGGATGTTATACAGGCTGGGTTTATTTGCCATGTGGCTCCTATAGACAAATTCACAATAATCCATCTCGCATTACAATCTGCACAATACAACAATGTACTGTAACACCAGGTTATATGAAAGTCACCAGCTTTAACGTTAAAGTCTCCACATACTGTATAGGGTTACACGCATTGATAGAGAAGTGGGATGAAGTTGACCTAGAGACTGATCTAAGATCAGTTTTGGGGGTTTTCCCCTCAAATGGTTCGGTAATGATATGGGGAGGGTAAGCTGATACTAGATCAGTGCTTATAAGACCTAATTCAATCTACTAAATATGAAATTCATGTAGGTGTGACTTGTTTTCACTGACCTGACTACAGTACATCTGCTTTGTGGACCATCATGGTCAGGGGTAGGTAGGCAGCCTAATTCAGTGAAGGTGCTCATGTACTGGCCTGGACATGAGAGGAGGTTACAAGTGGCTAAGCTATTATGTCAGAAATACATTGCATTCAAAGTCAGTTTGCTTTTGAGGGTATTTCTAGCCATCCATAAGCAGTTATGGATATACACATTTGTTTACAAGGTTAGTCTCATTGAGATTACAGATTTGTTTAGCCTTTTCTTTGCCTGGTGTTCCAGTTTTAAATAGAAGCTATTTAGTCTTAGCCCGGTGCACCAGACCATATGGTACAATAGCAATGTGGCTACAGCATTTGACTTGTTAGCTAAACAAATTCATTCTCTTTCCAACCTGGACCTGGTAGCCACTGCCTTTGTCAATCAAATCTGTATCATTTTAATTCAAATCTTAAACATATTTTTAATTGTAACTATGGTTAAAGGTACAATGCAGATGCTTTTATCTCAATTTCAAATTATTTCTGTGTCACATCCTGACCTTAGTTCCTTGTTTTTGTTTCTATTTTAGGTTGGTCGGGGCGTGAGTTGGGGTGGGCATTCTATGTGTTGTTCTAGTTTTGGTTTTCTATGTGTTTGACCTGGTATGGGTCTCAATCAGAGGCAGCTGTCAATCGTTGTCTCTGATTGAGAACCATACTTAGGCAGCCTGCTTTTCCCACTTGAGTTGTGGGTGATTGTTTTCTGTGTCTGTGTTTCCTCCATACAGAGCTGTTTCTTTTCTGTCTTTCACCTTGTTATTTTGTATTTTCATGTTCAGTAACTTTTCATAAAAAATGACGAACACTTACCACGCTGCACATTGGTCCGATCTTTCATACTCGTCAGAGTAAGACGAATTCCGTTACATTCTGGGTAACAATTAGGTACCTTAATGTTATTGTTTTCATGGTCAAAATGGTCAAAAAGAAACCATATCTTCTTCGCAAAGAGCAATTTATCAAGCAAGAATTTTGTTAGGACTGTCTGTGAGTGGTCTGAGTGGGGAGGGGCAAACTGAAAAGTAGCTGTTATTGGCAGAGAGGTTTGGAACTCTCTTTCTTATTGGTCTATTAATTCATTTTCTGCATTGTGATGCCGCCGAAGGCCAAAACTCCATCTTACTACAACAGGCTGACATTTCAGGCATTTTCACACAGCTCTTACACTAAAAGGGCACTATCATTTTCACATTTCACAGTATTAGTCCAAAAAATATAGATAAAACTCAGGAAAATCACATTTCTGACTGCACTGGGCCTTTAAATGAATAACCTATGGATTTGACAGACAAGTAGCCCTTGAATTTGCTTTGCGCTGACCAATGAATTATAGTGTGTTCATTGGTCAGCGCAAGTGGTGTTGGCCAGCAAGTGTAACAGGGTTGGTTATGTTTCCACTTGCCTCTAAAGAAATGTGTATTTAATGTTCAAGCATTCTTATTGGCTGGTTCAACTCTGATGACAATAAGGCGTGTTGTGATTGGCCCCACTTGCAGATAAGGGGAGATCGCGAACGTCAGGTCTTTCCAGTATGAAAATGTGATGCAAGGGATTTTGTCATCGACAGCCATCAATATCGTTAAGCCCTGCAAAACTAACATGCTGTTTCCCATTTAACAACAGCAACCCAAATAAATGATGCTCAACTGGGACCACTGGCTGATGTGATTTATTTGGACAAAACACAATGCAAGGAGAGTACGATTTACATCTGTTACACAAGCCCATCCCAACACCTCAAATCAAATCAAATTGTATTTGTCACAAATACACGTCTATGGCAGATGTTATTGCAGGTGTAGCGAAATGCTTGTGTTTCTAGTTTCAACAGTGCAGTAATACCTAACAAGTAATATCTAAAAATGTCACAACAATACACACAAATGTGAAGCAAAGGAATGGAATTAAGAATACATAAATATTTGGGTGAGTAATGTCAGAGCAGCATAGACTAAGATACAGTAGAATAGGATAGAATACAGTATATATATATGAGGTGAGTAATGTCAGAGCAGCATAGACTAAGATACAGTACAATAGGATAGAATACAGTATATATATATGAGGTGAGTAATGTCAGAGCAGCATAGACTAAGATACAGTACAATAGGATAGAATACAGTATATATATATATATGAGGTGAGTAATGTCAGAGCAGCATAGACTAAGATACAGTAGAATAGGATAGAATACAGTATATATATATATGAGGTGAGTAATGTCAGAGCAGCATAGACTAAGATACAGTAGAATAGGATAGAATACAGTATATATATATGAGGTGAGTAATGTCAGAGCAGCATAGACTAAGATACAGGTAGAATAGGATAGACTAAGAATACAGGATAGAATACAGTATATATATATGAGGTGAGTAATGTCAGAGCAGCATAGACTAAGATACAGTAGAATAGGATAGAATACAGTATATATATATGAGGTGAGTAATGTCAGAGCAGCATAGACTAAGATACAGTAGAATAGGATAGAATACAGTATATATATATGAGGTGAGTAATGTCAGAGCAGCATAGACTAAGATACAGTAGAATAGGATAGAATACAGTATATATATATGAGGTGAGTAATGTCAGAGCAGCATAGACTAAGATACAGTAGAATAGGATAGAATACAGTATATATATATGAGGTGAGTAATGTCAGAGCAGCATAGACTAAGATACAGTACAATAGGATAGAATACAGTATATATATATATATGAGGTGAGTAATGTCAGAGCAGCATAGACTAAGATACAGTAGAATAGGATAGAATACAGTATATATATATGAGGTGAGTAATGTCAGAGCAGCATAGACTAAGATACAGTAGAATAGGATAGAATACAGTATATATATATGAGGTGAGTAATGTCAGAGCAGCATAGACTAAGATACAGTAGAATAGTATAGAATACAGTATATATATATGAGGTGAGTAATGTCAGAGCGGCATAGACTAAGATAGAGTAGAATAGGATAGAATACAGTATATATATATGAGGTGAGTAATGTCAGAGCGGCATAGATTAAGATACAGTAGAATAGGATAGAATACAGTATATATATATGAGGTGAGTAATGTCAGAGTGGCATAGACTAAGATACAGTAGAATAGGATAGAATACAGTATATATATATATATGAGGTGAGTAATGTCAGATCGGCACAGACTAAGATACAGTAGAATAGGATAGAATACAGTATATATATATGAGGTGAGTAATGTCAGAGCAGCATAGACTAAGATACAGTAGAATAGGATAGAATACAGTATATATATATATGAGGTGAGTAATGTCAGAGCAGCATAGACTAAGATACAGTAGAATAGGATAGAATACAGTATATATATATATGAGGTGAGTAATGTCAGAGCAGCATAGACTAAGATACAGTAGAATAGGATAGAATACAGTATATATATATGAGGTGAGTAATGTCAGAGTGGCATAGACTAAGATACAGTAGAATAGGATAGAATACAGTATATATATATGAGGTGAGTAATGTCAGAGCAGCATAGACTAAGATACAGTAGAATAGGATAGAATACAGTATATATATATGAGGTGAGTAATGTCAGAGCGGCATAGACTAAGATACAGTAGAATAGGATAGAATACAGTATATATATATGAGGTGAGTAATGTCAGAGCAGCATAGACTAAGATACAGTAGAATAGGATAGAATACAGTATATATATATGAGGTGAGTAATGTCAGAGCAGCATAGACTAAGATACAGTAGAATAGGATAGAATACAGTATATATATATGAGGTGAGTAATGTCAGAGCAGCATAGACTAAGATACAGTAGAATAGGATAGAATACAGTATATACATATGAGGTGAGTAATGTCAGAGCAGCATAGACTAAGATACAGTAGAATAGGATAGAATACAGTATATATATATGAGGTGAGTAATGTCAGAGCGGCATAGACTAAGATACAGTAGAATAGGATAGAATACAGTATATATATATATGAGGTGAGTAATGTCAGAGTGGCATAGACTAAGATACAGTAGAATAGGATAGAATACAGTATATATATATGAGGTGAGTAATGTCAGAGCTGCATAGACTAAGATACAGTAGAATAGGATAGAATACAGTATATATATATATATATGAGGTGAGTAATGTCAGAGCGGCATAGACTAAGATACAGTAGAATAGGATAGAATACAGTATATATATATATGAGGTGAGTAATGTCAGAGTGGCATAGACTAAGATACAGTAGAATAGGATAGAATACAGTATATATATATGAGGTGAGTAATGTCAGAGCAGCATAGACTAAGATACAGTAGAATAGGATAGAATACAGTATATATATATGAGGTGAGTAATGTCAGAGCAGCATAGACTAAGATACAGTAGAATAGGATAGAATACAGTATATATATATATGAGGTGAGTAATGTCAGAGCAGCATAGACTAAGATACAGTAGAATAGGATAGAATACAGTATATATATATGAGGTGAGTAATGTCAGAGCAGCATAGACTAAGATACAGTAGAATAGGATAGAATACAGTATATATATATGAGGTGAGTAATGTCAGAGCAGCATAGACTAAGATACAGTAGAATAGGATAGAATACAGTATATATATATATGAGGTGAGTAATGTCAGAGCAGCATAGACTAAGATACAGTAGAATAGGATAGAATACAGTATATATATATGAGGTGAGTAATGTCAGAGCAGCATAGACTAAGATACAGTAGAATAGGATAGAATACAGTATATATATATATGAGGTGAGTAATGTCAGAGCAGCATAGACTAAGATACAGTAGAATAGGATAGAATACAGTATATATATATGAGGTGAGTAATGTCAGAGCAGCATAGACTAAGATACAGTAGAATAGGATAGAATACAGTATATATATATATATGAGGTGAGTAATGTCAGAGCAGCATAGACTAAGATACAGTAGAATAGGATAGAATACAGTATATATATATATGAGGTGAGTAATGTCAGAGCAGCATAGACTAAGATACAGTAGAATAGGATAGAATACAGTATATATATATATGAGGTGAGTAATGTCAGAGCAGCATAGACTAAGATACAGTAGAATAGGATAGAATACAGTATATATATATATGAGGTGAGTAATGTCAGAGCAGCATAGACTAAGATACAGTAGAATAGGATAGAATACAGTATATATATATGAGGTGAGTAATGTCAGAGCAGCATAGACTAAGATACAGTAGAATAGGATAGAATACAGTATATATATATATGAGGTGAGTAATGTCAGAGCGGCATAGACTAAGATACAGTAGAATAGGATAGAATACAGTATATATATATATGAGGTGAGTAATGTCAGAGTGGCATAGACTAAGATACAGTAGAATAGGATAGAATACAGTATATATATATGAGGTGAGTAATGTCAGAGCTGCATAGACTAAGATACAGTAGAATAGGATAGAATACAGTATATATATATATATGAGGTGAGTAATGTCAGAGCGGCATAGACTAAGATACAGTAGAATAGGATAGAATACAGTATATATATATATGAGGTGAGTAATGTCAGAGCAGTGGCATAGACTAAGATACAGTAGAATAGGATAGAATACAGATAGAATATATATATATGAGGTGAGTAATGTCAGAGCGGCATAGACTAAGATACAGTAGAATAGGATAGAATACAGTATATATATATATATGAGGTGAGTAATGTCAGAGCGGCATAGACTAAGATACAGTAGAATAGGATAGAATACAGTATATATATATATGAGGTGAGTAATGTCAGAGCAGCATAGACTAAGATACAGTAGAATAGGATAGAATACAGTATATATATATGAGGTGAGTAATGTCAGAGCAGCATAGACTAAGATACAGTAGAATAGGATAGAATACAGTATATATATATGAGGTGAGTAATGTCAGAGCAGCATAGACTAAGATACAGTAGAATAGGATAGAATACAGTATATATATATATGAGGTGAGTAATGTCAGAGCAGCATAGACTAAGATACAGTAGAATAGGATAGAATACAGTATATATATATATGAGGTGAGTAATGTCAGAGCAGCATAGACTAAGATACAGTAGAATAGGATAGAATACAGTATATATATATGAGGTGAGTAATGTCAGAGCAGCATAGACTAAGATACAGTAGAATAGGATAGAATACAGTATATATATATGAGGTGAGTAATGTCAGAGCAGCATAGACTAAGATACAGTAGAATAGGATAGAATACAGTATATATATATGAGGTGAGTAATGTCAGAGCAGCATAGACTAAGATACAGTAGAATAGGATAGAATACAGTATATATATATGAGGTGAGTAATGTCAGAGCAGCATAGACTAAGATACAGTAGAATAGGATAGAATAGAATACAGTATATATATATGAGGTGAGTAATGTCAGAGAGTAACAGTATAAGATAGACAGTAGAATAGGATAGAATACAGTATATATATATATATGAGGTGAGTAATGTACAGCATAGACTAAGATACAGTAGAATAGGATAGAATACAGTATATATATATGAGGTGAGTAATGTCAGAGCAGCATAGACTAAGATACAGTAGAATAGGATAGAATACAGTATATATATATATGAGGTGAGTAATGTCAGAGCAGCATAGACTAAGATACAGTAGAATAGGATAGAATACAGTATATATATATGAGGTGAGTAATGTCAGAGCAGCATAGACTAAGATACAGTAGAATAGGATAGAATACAGTATATATATATGAGGTGAGTAATGTCAGAGCAGCATAGACTAAGATACAGTAGAATAGGATAGAATACAGTATATATATATATGAGGTGAGTAATGTCAGAGCAGCATAGACTAAGATACAGTAGAATAGGATAGAATACAGTATATATATATATGAGGTGAGTAATGTCAGAGCAGCATAGACTAAGATACAGTAGAATAGGATAGAATACAGTATATATATATATGAGGTGAGTAATGTCAGAGCAGCATAGACTAAGATACAGTAGAATAGGATAGAATACAGTATATATATATGAGGTGAGTAATGTCAGAGCAGCATAGACTAAGATACAGTAGAATAGGATAGAATACAGTATATATATATGAGGTGAGTAATGTCAGAGCAGCATAGACTAAGATACAGTAGAATAGGATAGAATACAGTATATATATATGAGGTGAGTAATGTCAGAGCAGCATAGACTAAGATACAGTAGAATAGGATAGAATACAGTATATATATATATGAGGTGAGTAATGTCAGAGCAGCATAGACTAAGATACAGTAGAATAGGATAGAATACAGTATATATATATATGAGGTGAGTAATGTCAGAGCAGCATAGACTAAGATACAGTAGAATAGGATAGAATACAGTATATATATATGAGGTGAGTAATGTCAGAGCAGCATAGACTAAGATACAGTAGAATAGGATAGAATACAGTATATATATATGAGGTGAGTAATGTCAGAGCAGCATAGACTAAGATACAGTAGAATAGGATAGAATACAGTATATATATATATGAGGTGAGTAATGTCAGAGCAGCATAGACTAAGATACAGTAGAATAGGATAGAATACAGTATATACATATGAGGTGAGTAATGTCAGAGCAGCATAGACTAAGATACAGTAGAATAGGATAGAATACAGTATATATATATGAGGTGAGTAATGTCAGAGCAGCATAGACTAAGATACAGTAGAATAGGATAGAATACAGTATATATATATGAGGTGAGTAATGTCAGAGCAGCATAGACTAAGATACAGTAGAATAGGATAGAATACAGTATATATATATATGAGGTGAGTAATGTCAGAGCAGCATAGACTAAGATACAGTAGAATAGGATAGAATACAGTATATATATATATGAGGTGAGTAATGTCAGAGCAGCATAGACTAAGATACAGTAGAATAGGATAGAATACAGTATATATATATGAGGTGAGTAATGTCAGAGCAGCATAGACTAAGATACAGTAGAATAGGATAGAATACAGTATATATATATGAGGTGAGTAATGTCAGAGCGGCATAGACTAAGATACAGTAGAATAGGATAGAATACAGTATATATATATGAGGTGAGTAATGTCAGAGCAGCATAGACTAAGATACAGTAGAATAGGATAGAATACAGTATATATATATGAGGTGAGTAATGTCAGAGCAGCATAGACTAAGATACAGTAGAATAGGATAGAATACAGTATATATATATATGAGGTGAGTAATGTCAGAGCAGCATAGACTAAGATACAGTAGAATAGGATAGAATACAGTATATACATATGAGGTGAGTAATGTCAGAGCAGCATAGACTAAGATACAGTAGAATAGGATAGAATACAGTATATATATATGAGGTGAGTAATGTCAGAGCAGCATAGACTAAGATACAGTAGAATAGGATAGAATACAGTATATATATATATGAGGTGAGTAATGTCAGAGCAGCATAGACTAAGATACAGTAGAATAGGATAGAATACAGTATATATATATGAGGTGAGTAATGTCAGAGCAGCATAGACTAAGATACAGTAGAATAGGATAGAATACAGTATATATATATGAGGTGAGTAATGTCAGAGCAGCATAGACTAAGATACAGTAGAATAGGATAGAATACAGTATATATATATGAGGTGAGTAATGTCAGAGCAGCATAGACTAAGATACAGTAGAATAGATAGAATACAGTATATATATATATGAGGTGAGTAATGTCAGAGCAGCATAGACTAAGATACAGTAGAATAGGATAGAATACAGTATATATATATGAGGTGAGTAATGTCAGAGCAGCATAGACTAAGATACAGTAGAATAGGATAGAATACAGTATATATATATATGAGGTGAGTAATGTCAGAGCAGCATAGACTAAGATACAGTAGAATAGGATAGAATACAGTATATATATATGAGGTGAGTAATGTCAGAGCAGCATAGACTAAGATACAGTAGAATAGGATAGAATACAGTATATATATATGAGGTGAGTAATGTCAGAGCAGCATAGACTAAGATACAGTAGAATAGGATAGAATACAGTATATATATATGAGGTGAGTAATGTCAGAGCAGCATAGACTAAGATACAGTAGAATAGGATAGAATACAGTATATATATATGAGGTGAGTAATGTCAGAGCAGCATAGACTAAGATACAGTAGAATAGGATAGAATACAGTATATATATATATGAGGTGAGTAATGTCAGAGCAGCATAGACTAAGATACAGTAGAATAGGATAGAATACAGTATATATATATGAGGTGAGTAATGTCAGAGCGGCATAGACTAAGATACAGTAGAATAGGATAGAATACAGTATATATATATGAGGTGAGTAATGTCAGAGCGGCATAGACTAAGATACAGTAGAATAGGATAGAATACAGTATATATATATGAGGTGAGTAATGTCAGAGCAGCATAGACTAAGATACAGTAGAATAGGATAGAATACAGTATATATATATGAGGTGAGTAATGTCAGAGCAGCATAGACTAAGATACAGTAGAATAGGATAGAATACAGTATATATATATGAGGTGAGTAATGTCAGAGCAGCATAGACTAAGATACAGTAGAATAGGATAGAATACAGTATATATATATATGAGGTGAGTAATGTCAGAGCAGCATAGACTAAGATACAGTAGAATAGGATAGAATACAGTATATATATATGAGGTGAGTAATGTCAGAGCAGCATAGACTAAGATACAGTAGAATAGGATAGAATACAGTATATATATATGAGGTGAGTAATGTCAGAGCGGCATAGACTAAGATACAGTAGAATAGGATAGAATACAGTATATATATATATGAGGTGAGTAATGTCAGAGCAGCATAGACTAAGATACAGTAGAATAGGATAGAATACAGTATATATATATGAGGTGAGTAATGTCAGAGCAGCATAGACTAAGATACAGTAGAATAGGATAGAATACAGTATATATATATATGAGGTGAGTAATGTCAGAGCAGCATAGACTAAGATACAGTAGAATAGGATAGAATACAGTATATATATATGAGGTGAGTAATGTCAGAGCAGCATAGACTAAGATACAGTAGAATAGGATAGAATACAGTATATATATATGAGGTGAGTAATGTCAGAGCAGCATAGACTAAGATACAGTAGAATAGGATAGAATACAGTATATATATATATGAGGTGAGTAATGTCAGAGCAGCATAGACTAAGATACAGTAGAATAGGATAGAATACAGTATATATATATGAGGTGAGTAATGTCAGAGCAGCATAGACTAAGATACAGTAGAATAGGATAGAATACAGTATATATATATGAGGTGAGTAATGTCAGAGCAGCATAGACTAAGATACAGTAGAATAGGATAGAATACAGTATATATATATGAGGTGAGTAATGTCAGAGCTGCATAGACTAAGATACAGTAGAATAGGATAGAATACAGTATATATATATATATATATATGAGGTGAGTAATGTCAGAGCGGCATAGACTAAGATACAGTAGAATAGGATAGAATACAGTATATATATATATGAGGTGAGTAATGTCAGAGCGGCATAGACTAAGATACAGTAGAATAGGATAGAATACAGTATATATATATGAGGTGAGTAATGTCAGAGCAGCATAGACTAAGATACAGTAGAATAGGATAGAATACAGTATATATATATATGAGGTGAGTAATGTCAGAGCAGCATAGACTAAGATACAGTAGAATAGGATAGAATACAGTATATATATATGAGGTGAGTAATGTCAGAGCAGCATAGACTAAGATACAGTAGAATAGGATAGAATACAGTATATATATATATGAGGTGAGTAATGTCAGAGCAGCATAGACTAAGATACAGTAGAATAGGATAGAATACAGTATATACATATGAGGTGAGTAATGTCAGAGCAGCATAGACTAAGATACAGTAGAATAGGATAGAATACAGTATATATATATATGAGGTGAGTAATGTCAGAGCAGCATAGACTAAGATACAGTAGAATAGGATAGAATACAGTATATATATATATGAGGTGAGTAATGTCAGAGCAGCATAGACTAAGATACAGTAGAATAGGATAGAATACAGTATATATATATGAGGTGAGTAATGTCAGAGCAGCATAGACTAAGATACAGTAGAATAGGATAGAATACAGTATATATATATGAGGTGAGTAATGTCAGAGCAGCATAGACTAAGATACAGTAGAATAGGATAGAATACAGTATATATATATGAGGTGAGTAATGTCAGAGCAGCATAGACTAAGATACAGTAGAATAGGATAGAATACAGTATATATATATATGAGGTGAGTAATGTCAGAGCAGCATAGACTAAGATACAGTAGAATAGGATAGGATAGAATACAGTATATATATATGAGGTGAGTAATGTCAGAGCAGCATAGACTAAGATACAGTAGAATAGGATAGAATACAGTATATATATATATGAGGTGAGTAATGTCAGAGCAGCATAGACTAAGATACAGTAGAATAGGATAGAATACAGTATATATATATATGAGGTGAGTAATGTCAGAGCAGCATAGACTAAGATACAGTAGAATAGGATAGAATACAGTATATATATATATGAGGTGAGTAATGTCAGAGCAGCATAGACTAAGATACAGTAGAATAGGATAGAATACAGTATATATATATATGAGGTGAGTAATGTCAGAGCAGCATAGACTAAGATACAGTAGAATAGGATAGAATACAGTATATATATATGAGGTGAGTAATGTCAGAGCAGCATAGACTAAGATACAGTAGAATAGGATAGAATACAGTATATACATATGAGGTGAGTAATGTCAGAGCAGCATAGACTAAGATACAGTAGAATAGGATAGAATACAGTATATATATATGAGGTGAGTAATGTCAGAGCAGCATAGACTAAGATACAGTAGAATAGGATAGAATACAGTATATATATATGAGGTGAGTAATGTCAGAGCAGCATAGACTAAGATACAGTAGAATAGGATAGAATACAGTATATATATATATGAGGTGAGTAATGTCAGAGCAGCATAGACTAAGATACAGTAGAATAGGATAGAATACAGTATATATATATGAGGTGAGTAATGTCAGAGCAGCATAGACTAAGATACAGTAGAATAGGATAGAATACAGTATATATATATGAGGTGAGTAATGTCAGAGCGGCATAGACTAAGATACAGTAGAATAGGATAGAATACAGTATATACATATGAGGTGAGTAATGTCAGAGCAGCATAGACTAAGATACAGTAGAATAGGATAGAATACAGTATATATATATGAGGTGAGTAATGTCAGAGCAGCATAGACTAAGATACAGTAGAATAGGATAGAATACAGTATATATATATGAGGTGAGTAATGTCAGAGCAGCATAGACTAAGATACAGTAGAATAGGATAGAATACAGTATATATATATGAGGTGAGTAATGTCAGAGCAGCATAGACTAAGATACAGTAGAATAGGATAGAATACAGTATATATATATGAGGTGAGTAATGTCAGAGCAGCATAGACTAAGATACAGTAGAATAGGATAGAATACAGTATATATATATGAGGTGAGTAATGTCAGAGCAGCATAGACTAAGATACAGTAGAATAGGATAGAATACAGTATATATATATATATGAGGTGAGTAATGTCAGAGCGGCATAGACTAAGATACAGTAGAATAGGATAGAATACAGTATATATATATGAGGTGAGTAATGTCAGAGCAGCATAGACTAAGATACAGTAGAATAGGATAGAATACAGTATATATATATGAGGTGAGTAATGTCAGAGCAGCATAGACTAAGATACAGTAGAATAGGATAGAATACAGTATATATATATGAGGTGAGTAATGTCAGAGCAGCATAGACTAAGATACAGTAGAATAGGATAGAATACAGTATATATATATGAGGTGAGTAATGTCAGAGCAGCATAGACTAAGATACAGTAGAATAGGATAGAATACAGTATATACATATGAGGTGAGTAATGTCAGAGCAGCATAGACTAAGATACAGTAGAATAGGATAGAATACAGTATATATATATGAGGTGAGTAATGTCAGAGCAGCATAGACTAAGATACAGTAGAATAGGATAGAATACAGTATATATATATATGAGGTGAGTAATGTCAGAGCAGCATAGACTAAGATACAGTAGAATAGGATAGAATACAGTATATATATATGAGGTGAGTAATGTCAGAGCAGCATAGACTAAGATACAGTAGAATAGGATAGAATACAGTATATATATATGAGGTGAGTAATGTCAGAGCAGCATAGACTAAGATACAGTAGAATAGGATAGAATACAGTATATATATATGAGGTGAGTAATGTCAGAGCAGCATAGACTAAGATACAGTAGAATAGGATAGAATACAGTATATATATATATATATGAGGTGAGTAATGTCAGAGCAGCATAGACTAAGATACAGTAGAATAGGATAGAATACAGTATATATATATATGAGGTGAGTAATGTCAGAGCAGCATAGACTAAGATACAGTAGAATAGGATAGAATACAGTATATATATATGAGGTGAGTAATGTCAGAGCGGCATAGACTAAGATACAGTAGAATAGGATAGAATACAGTATATATATATATGAGGTGAGTAATGTCAGATTGGCATAGACTAAGATACAGTAGAATAGGATAGAATACAGTATATATATATGAGGTGAGTAATGTCAGAGCAGCATAGACTAAGATACAGTAGAATAGGATAGAATACAGTATATATATATATGAGGTGAGTAATGTCAGAGCAGCATAGACTAAGATACAGTAGAATAGGATAGAATACAGTATATATATATGAGGTGAGTAATGTCAGAGCAGCATAGACTAAGATACAGTAGAATAGGATAGAATACAGTATATATATATATATGAGGTGAGTAATGTCAGAGCAGCATAGACTAAGATACAGTAGAATAGGATAGAATACAGTATATATATATGAGGTGAGTAATGTCAGAGCAGCATAGACTAAGATACAGTAGAATAGGATAGAATACAGTATATATATATGAGGTGAGTAATGTCAGAGCAGCATAGACTAAGATACAGTAGAATAGGATAGAATACAGTATATATATATGAGGTGAGTAATGTCAGAGCAGCATAGACTAAGATACAGTAGAATAGGATAGAATACAGTATATATATATGAGATGAGTAATGTCAGAGCAGCATAGACTAAGATACAGTAGAATAGGATAGAATACAGTATATATATATGAGATGAGTAATGTCAGAGCAGCATAGACTAAGATACAGTAGAATAGGATAGAATACAGTATATATATATGAGGTGAGTAATGTCAGAGCAGCATAGACTAAGATACAGTAGAATAGGATAGAACACAGTATATATATATGAGGTGAGTAATGTCAGAGCAGCATAGACTAAGATACAGTAGAATAGGACAGAATACAGTATATATATATGAGGTGAGTAATGTCAGAGCAGCATAGACTAAGATACAGTAGAATAGGACAGAATACAGTATATATATATGAGGTGAGTAATGTCAGAGCAGCATAGACTAAGATACAGTAGAATAGGACAGAATACAGTATATATATATGAGGTGAGTAATGTCAGAGCAGCATAGACTAAGATACAGTAGAATAGGATAGAATACAGTATATATATATGAGGTGAGTAATGTCAGAGCAGCATAGACTAAGATACAGTAGAATAGGATAGAATACAGTATATATATATATGAGGTGAGTAATGTCAGAGCAGCATAGACTAAGATACAGTAGAATAGGACAGAATACAGTATATATATATGAGGTGAGTAATGTCAGAGCAGCATAGACTAAGATACAGTAGAATAGGATAGAATACAGTATATATATATGAGGTGAGTAATGTCAGAGCAGCATAGACTAAGATACAGTAGAATAGGATAGAATACAGTATATATATATATGAGGTGAGTAATGTCAGAGCAGCATAGACTAAGATACAGTAGAATAGGATAGAATACAGTATATATATATGAGGTGAGTAATGTCAGAGCAGCATAGACTAAGATACAGTAGAATAGGATAGAATACAGTATATATATATGAGATGAGTAATGTCAGAGCAGCATAGACTAAGATACAGTAGAATAGGATAGAATACAGTATATATATATGAGATGAGTAATGTCAGAGCAGCATAGACTAAGATACAGTAGAAAAGGATAGAATACAGTATATATATATGAGGTGAGTAATGTCAGAGCAGCATAGACTAAGATACAGTAGAATAGGATAGAATACAGTATATATATATGAGATGAGTAATGTCAGAGCAGCATAGACTAAGATACAGTAGAATAGGATAGAATACAGTATATATATATGAGGTGAGTAATGTCAGAGCGGCATAGACTAAGATACAGTAGAATAGGATAGAATACAGTATATATATATATGAGGTGAGTAATGTCAGAGCGGCATAGACTAAGATACAGTAGAATAGGATAGAATACAGTATATATATATATGAGGTGAGTAATGTCAGAGCAGCATAGACTAAGATACAGTAGAATAGGATAGAATACAGTATATATATATGAGGTGAGTAATGTCAGAGCAGCATAGACTAAGATACAGTAGAATAGGATAGAATACAGTATATATATATATGAGGTGAGTAATGTCAGAGCGGCATAGACTAAGATACAGTAGAATAGGATAGAATACAGTATATATATATGAGGTGAGTAATGTCAGAGCGGCATAGACTAAGATACAGTAGAATAGGATAGAATACAGTATATATATATGAGGTGAGTAATGTCAGAGCAGCATAGACTAAGATACAGTAGAATAGGATAGAATACAGTATATATATATATGAGGTGAGTAATGTCAGAGCAGCATAGACTAAGATACAGTAGAATAGGATAGAATACAGTATATATATATGAGATGAGTAATGTCAGAGCAGCATAGACTAAGATACAGTAGAATAGGATAGAATACAGTATATATATATGAGATGAGTAATGTCAGAGCAGCATAGACTAAGATACAGTAGAATAGGATAGAATACAGTATATATATATGAGGTGAGTAATGTCAGAGCAGCATAGACTAAGATACAGTAGAATAGGATAGAACACAGTATATATATATGAGGTGAGTAATGTCAGAGCAGCATAGACTAAGATACAGTAGAATAGGACAGAATACAGTATATATATATGAGGTGAGTAATGTCAGAGCAGCATAGACTAAGATACAGTAGAATAGGACAGAATACAGTATATATATATGAGGTGAGTAATGTCAGAGCAGCATAGACTAAGATACAGTAGAATAGGATAGAATACAGTATATATATATGAGGTGAGTAATGTCAGAGCAGCATAGACTAAGATACAGTAGAATAGGATAGAATACAGTATATATATATATGAGGTGAGTAATGTCAGAGCAGCATAGACTAAGATACAGTAGAATAGGATAGAATACAGTATATATATATGAGGTGAGTAATGTCAGAGCAGCATAGACTAAGATACAGTAGAATAGGATAGAATACAGTATATATATATGAGATGAGTAATGTCAGAGCAGCATAGACTAAGATACAGTAGAATAGGATAGAATACAGTATATATATATGAGATGAGTAATGTCAGAGCAGCATAGACTAAGATACAGTAGAAAAGGATAGAATACAGTATATATATATATGAGGTGAGTAATGTCAGAGCAGCATAGACTAAGATACAGTAGAATAGGATAGAATACAGTATATATATATGAGATGAGTAATGTCAGAGCAGCATAGACTAAGATACAGTAGAATAGGATAGAATACAGTATATATATATGAGGTGAGTAATGTCAGAGCGGCATAGACTAAGATACAGTAGAATAGGATAGAATACAGTATATATATATATGAGGTGAGTAATGTCAGAGCAGCATAGACTAAGATACAGTAGAATAGGATAGAATACAGTATATATATATATATGAGGTGAGTAATGTCAGAGCAGCATAGACTAAGATACAGTAGAATAGGATAGAATACAGTATATATATATGAGGTGAGTAATGTCAGAGCAGCATAGACTAAGATACAGTAGAATAGGATAGAATACAGTATATATATATGAGGTGAGTAATGTCAGAGCGGCATAGACTAAGATACAGTAGAATAGGATAGAATACAGTATATATATATGAGGTGAGTAATGTCAGAGCAGCATAGACTAAGATACAGTAGAATAGGATAGAATACAGTATATATATATGAGGTGAGTAATGTCAGAGCAGCATAGACTAAGATACAGTAGAATAGGATAGAATACAGTATATATATATGAGGTGAGTAATGTCAGAGCAGCATAGACTAAGATACAGTAGAATAGGATAGAATACAGTATATATATATGAGATGAGTAATGTCAGAGCAGCATAGACTAAGATACAGTAGAATAGGATAGAATACAGTATATATATATGAGATGAGTAATGTCAGAGCAGCATAGACTAAGATACAGTAGAATAGGATAGAATACAGTATATATATATGAGGTGAGTAATGTCAGAGCAGCATAGACTAAGATACAGTAGAATAGGATAGAATACAGTATATATATATATGAGGTGAGTAATGTCAGAGCAGCATAGACTAAGATACAGTAGAATAGGACAGAATACAGTATATATATATGAGGTGAGTAATGTCAGAGCAGCATAGACTAAGATACAGTAGAATAGGACAGAATACAGTATATATATATGAGGTGAGTAATGTCAGAGCAGCATAGACTAAGATACAGTAGAATAGGACAGAATACAGTATATATATATATGAGGTGAGTAATGTCAGAGCAGCATAGACTAAGATACAGTAGAATAGGATAGAATACAGTATATATATATGAGGTGAGTAATGTCAGAGCAGCATAGACTAAGATACAGTAGAATAGGATAGAATACAGTATATATATATATGAGGTGAGTAATGTCAGAGCAGCATAGACTAAGATACAGTAGAATAGGATAGAATACAGTATATATATATGAGGTGAGTAATGTCAGAGCAGCATAGACTAAGATACAGTAGAATAGGATAGAATACAGTATATATATATGAGGTGAGTAATGTCAGAGCAGCATAGACTAAGATACAGTAGAATAGGATAGAATACAGTATATATATATATAAGGTGAGTAATGTCAGAGCAGCATAGACTAAGATACAGTAGAATAGGATAGAATACAGTATATATATATGAGGTGAGTAATGTCAGAGCAGCATAGACTAAGATACAGTAGAATAGGATAGAATACAGTATATATATATGAGATGAGTAATGTCAGAGCAGCATAGACTAAGATACAGTAGAATAGGATAGAATACAGTATATATATATGAGATGAGTAATGTCAGAGCAGCATAGACTAAGATACAGTAGAAAAGGATAGAATACAGTATATATATATGAGGTGAGTAATGTCAGAGCAGCATAGACTAAGATACAGTAGAATAGGATAGAATACAGTATATATATATATGAGATGAGTAATGTCAGAGCAGCATAGACTAAGATACAGTAGAATAGGATAGAATACAGTATATATATATGAGGTGAGTAATGTCAGAGCGGCATAGACTAAGATACAGTAGAATAGGATAGAATACAGTATATATATATGAGGTGAGTAATGTCAGAGCGGCATAGACTAAGATACAGTAGAATAGGATAGAATACAGTATATATATATATGAGGTGAGTAATGTCAGAGCAGCATAGACTAAGATACAGTAGAATAGGATAGAATACAGTATATATATATGAGGTGAGTAATGTCAGAGCAGCATAGACTAAGATACAGTAGAATAGGATAGAATACAGTATATATATATGAGGTGAGTAATGTCAGAGCGGCATAGACTAAGATACAGTAGAATAGGATAGACTACAGTATATATATATGAGATGAGTAATGTCAGAGCAGCATAGACTAAGATACAGTAGAATAGGATAGAATACAGTATATATATATGAGGTGAGTAATGTCAGAGCAGCATAGACTAAGATACAGTAGAATAGGATAGAATACAGTATATATATATATGAGGTGAGTAATGTCAGAGCAGCATAGACTAAGATACAGTAGAATAGGATAGAATACAGTATATATATATGAGGTGAGTAATGTCAGAGCAGCATAGACTAAGATACAGTAGAATAGGATAGAATACAGTATATACATATGAGGTGAGTAATGTCAGAGCAGCATAGACTAAGATACAGTAGAATAGGATAGAATACAGTATATATATATGAGATGAGTAATGCAAAATATGTAAACATTATTAAGGTGACTAGTGTTCCATCATTAATGGCTGTATCACAACTGGCTGGAATTGGGAGTCCCATAGGGCGCCGTACAATTGGCCCTGAGTCGTCCGGGTTTCGCTGATGTAGGCTGTCATTGTAAATAAGAATTTGTTCTTAAACTGACTTACCTAGTTAAATAAAGGTTAAATATATATATATATATTTTAAATAAAATTAAAGTGGCCACTGATTTCAAGTCTATGTATATAGGCAGCAGCCTCTAATGTGTAAGTGATGGCTATTTAACAGTCTGATGGCCTTGCGATAGAAGCTATTTTTCAGTCTCTCTGTCCCAGCTTTGATGCACCTGTACTGACCTCGCCTTCTGGATGATAGCAGGGTGAACAGGCAGTGGCTCAGGTGGTTTGTAAGTCGCTCTGGATAAGAGCGTCTGCTAAATGACTTAAATGTAAATGTTGTTGTCCTTGATTATCTTTTTGGCCTTCCTGTGACATCGGGTGCTTTCTAGGACCTTCTGGGCCATGAGCTTGGCATCCTGGGGAACCCCAAAGGGATGGAATGGCCCTCCAGTCTCTTCTTACAGGAGAACTTGTCCCACATAGTAGTAGTAGAGAGACACAGAGAGACACACAGACACAGAGGAAGAGAGACACAGAGGGAGGGAGAGAGAGAGACACAGAGGGAGAGAGAGACCGGCACAGAGAGAGAGAGCGAGAATGACACACACACACAGAGAGAGAGAGAGAGAGAGAGAGAGAGAGAGAGAGAGACCGTTGTGATTTGTTAAACTAGAGCTACTGTACCTGGGCAATGTTTTTCCTCAATTATCATATATACACTGCTCAAAAAAATAAAGGGAACACTAAAATAACACATCCTAGATCTGAATGAAATTTTCTTATTAAATACTTTTTTCTTTACATAGTTGAATGTGCTGACAACAAAATCACACAAAAATTATCAATGGAAATCATTATCAACCCATGGAGGTCTGGATTTGGAGTCACACTCAAAATTAAAGTGGAAAACCACACTACAGGCTGATCCAGCTTTGATGTAATGTCCTTAAAACAAGTCAAAATGAGGCTCAGTAGTGTGTGTGGTCTCCACGTGCCTGTATGACCTCCCTACAATGCCTGGGCATGCTCCTGGTGAGGTGACGGATGGTCTCCTGAGGGATCTCCTCCCAGACCTGGACTAAAGCATCCGCCAACTCCTGGACAGTCTGTGGTGCAACGTGGCGTTGGTGGATGGAGCGAGACATGATGTCCCAGATGTGCTCAATTTGATTCAGGTCTGGGGAACTGGCGGGCCAGTCCATAGCATCAATCCCTTCCTCTTGCAGGAACTGCTGACACACTCCAGCCACATGAGGTCTAGCATTGTCTTGCATTAGGAGGAACCCAGGGCCAACCGCACCAGCATATGGTATCACAAGGGGTCTGATGATCTAATCTCGGTACCTAATGGCAGTCAGGCTACCTCTGGCGAGCACATGGAGGGCTGTGCGGCCCCCCAAAGAAATGCCACCCCACACCATGACTGACCCACCGCCAAACCGGTCTTGCTGGAGGATGTTGCAGGCAGCAGAACATTCTCCACGGCATCTCCAGACTCTGTCACGTCGGTCACGTGCTCAGTGGGAACCTGCTTTCATCTGTGAAGAGCACAGGGAGCCAGTGGCGAATTTGCCAATCTTGGTGTTCTCTGGCAAATGTCAAACGTCCTGCACGGTGTTGGGCTGTAAGCACAACCCCCACCTGTGGACGTCGGGCCTTCATACCACCCTCATGGAGTCTGTTTCTGACCGTTTGAGCAGACACATGCACATTTGTGGCCTGCTGGAGGTCATTTTGCAGGGCTCTGGCAGTGCTCCTCCTGCTCCTCCTTGCACAAAGGCGGAGGTAGCGGTCCTGCTGCTGGGTTGTTGCCCTCCTACGGCCTCCTCCACGTCTCCTGATGTACTGGCCTGTCTCCTGGTAGCGCCTCCATACTCTGGACACTACACTGACAGACACAGCAAACCTTCTTGCCACAGCTCGCACTGATGTGCCATCCTGGATGAGCTGCACTACCTGAGCCACTTGTGTGAGTTGTAGACTCCGTCTCATGCTACCACTAGAGTGAAAGCACCGCCAGCATTCAAAAGTGACCAAAACATCAGCCAGGAAGCATAGGAACTGAGAAGTGGTCTGTGGTCACCACCTGCGGAACCACTCCTTTATTGGGGGTGTCTTGCTAATTGCCTATAATTTCCACCTGTTGTCTATTCCATTTGCACAACAGCATGTGAAATTTATTGTCAATCAGTGTTGCTTCCTAAGTGGACAGTTTGATTTCACAGAAGTGTGATTGACTTGGAGTTACATTGTGTTGTTTAAGTGTTCCCTTTATTTTTTTGAGCAGTGTATATATTAAATAACTGCTTATGGGTGGCTAGAAATACCCTCAAAAGCAAACTAACTTTGAATGCAATGTATTTCTGACATAATAGCTTAGCCACTTGTAACCTCCTCTCATGTCCAGGCCAGTACATGAGCACCTTCACTGAATTAGGCTGCCTACCTACTCCTGACCATGATGGTCCACAAAGCAGATGTACTGTAGTCAGGTCAGTGAAAACAAGTCACACCTACATGAATTTCATATTTAGTAGATTGAATTTGGTCTTATAAGCACTGATCTAGTATCAGCTTACCCTCCCCATATCATTACCGAACCATTTGAGGGGAAACCCCCAAAACTGATCTTAAATCGGTCTCTAGATCAACTTCATCCCACTTCTCTTGGCCATGAGGATACTTTCTCTATCAATGCGTGTAACCCTACACAGTATGTGGAGACTTTAAAGTTAAAGCTGGTGACTTTCATTAAACTCGGTGTTACAGTACATTGTTGTACTGTTTGAAAGTATTGTGCAGATTGTTTTGTGTAATGCGTGATGGATTGTTGTTAATTTGTATATAGGAGCCACGTGGCAAATAAACCCAGCCTGTATAACATCCTCCTGGGCATCAAGGACCCGATGGACTTTGTCCCTCCTTTCTTCTGCAAGAGGAGACTGGAGAGGCAGGTGACTTCTTCAGTACACTACAGTCCCTGGGCAAGTAGCTTCAGTAACAAACACCAAGAGAGTGCTTCAAATCACTGATCATATCAGTGTCCGTCTTGTCTACAGTCTGGCAGTGGCACTTGAGTTTTCTCCATATTAGCCTAAATAAAGTAGGGCGTAGAGATGATTTTAAACTAAAGCGTTAGTGGATCAATGTGGGTTGTCGTGAGTTAACGCTACTATCCTAGCCTGGACCCCGTTTACACAAAGCGTTTCAGAGTAGGAGAGCAAGGATCTGTTTTGCCTTTTAAATCATAATGAATAAGAGGGGGGAAACTCGTAGAGCAGCACTCCTACTCAGGGACACTTTGTGAATAATGGCCCTTGTGTGTCCTTTGGTTGTTGTGGTCATCACATGCAGATCTGGAATAAGCTGAAACTGAAGTATATAGCAATAGATAAAAAAATACACTGAACAAAAATATAAAACGCAACATGCAACCATTTCGAAGATTTGACTTGAGTTACAGTTCATATGAGGAAATCAGTCAATTGAAATCAATTCATTGGGCACTAATCTATGGATTTCAAATGGCTAGACAGTGCCATGGGTGGGCCTGGGAGGGCATAGCCCCACCCACTGGGGAGCCAGCCAATCAGATAAAAATGTTCCCCACAAAGGGGCTTTATTACAGACACCTGGTCTGAGGTTGTGAGGCCGGTTGGACATACTGCCAAATTCTCTAAAATTACGTTGTAGGCGGTATATGGTAGAGCATTGAACATTAAATTCCCTGGCAGCAGCTCTGGTGGACCTTCCGGCAGTCAGAATACCAATTGCACACTCAAAATTTGAGACAACTGTGGCATTTTGTTGTGTGACAAAACTGCATTTCAAAGTGGCCTTTTATTGTCCCCTGCACAAGGTGCACCTGTGTAATGATCATGCCGTTTCATCAGCTTCTTGATATGCCACACCTGTCAGGTGGATGGATTAGCTTGACAAAGGATAAAATGCTACTAACAGGGATGTGAACTACATTTGAGAGAAATACACTTTGTACGTATGGAACATTTCTGGGATCTTTTATTTCAGCTCATGAAACATGGGACCAACACTTTACATGTTGTGTTGATATTTTTTGTTCAATATTAGTATTCATGTATGACTGGAAGTGGAGACAGGAGAGTAAAGGAGCATTCAAAGAGAATCTAATAAATATGACATTATTATAATTAATTCTCACTGTATTTACTGTCACCCTCGTTTCCATGCTCTTACACTGCCAATAAAATACAACTGGAAAGGATGAAATATCTCTTGTGGAGCGTTCACATGCTGTCGGAGATATCGGACGTTTTGAACAACCCTCCAAGTGGGAAACTGATCATTTTATTACCCGAGTTTCACCACTTACCTTTCACCTTTTCAACCAAATGATGACAACATAACCATTTGTTTTTTTACAATCACAAATGTATCAATTTATGTTGATAACGTAGATAGTTTGACCATAATGTCAATGTTAAGCAAGCTAGCTAACCTTATTATTAGCAACTTAAGCCATCTTATCAAGCTAGCTAACCTTATTATTAGCAACTTAAGCCATCTTATCAAGCTAGCTAACCTTATTATTAGCAACTTAAGCCATCTTATCAAGCTAGCTAACCTTATTATTAGCAACTTAAGCCATCTTATCAAGCTAGCTAACCTTATTATTAGCAACTTAAGCCATCTTATCAAGCTAGCTAACCTTATTATTAGCAACTTAAGCCATCTTATCAAGCTAGCTAACCTTATTATTAGCAACTTAAGCCATCTTATCAAGCTAGCTAACCTTATTATTAGCAACTTAAGCCATCTTATCAAGCTAGCTAACCTTATTATTAGCAACTTAAGCCATCTTATCAAGCTAGCTAACCTTATTATTAGCAACTTAAGCCATCTTATCAAGCTAGCTAAAACCTTATTGGTTGAAGAATTGGTCTGCCTTCAAAAGCACTTGAACACAATAATGTCAGACTTATCACATATGCCCCATTACTCACAATATAATTTTTCTCCCAGTCACCAAAGAGCTATTATAAACCCCCTTGGGTTCCCATTCGAACTATGATTTTGCCCACGAGAAATGTGGAGCCACTTCTGTTGCCCTTTCAAAAGTTTACCAATCCTTACTTGCGATACAGTTTTGCAAACTTTTGGAATTTTACTTTAATATTGATAAAGAATTTTACATACAGTGGGGCAAAAAAGTTACAATACTTATTTTCCACCATAATTTGCAAGTAAATTCATTAAAAATCCTACAATGTGATTTTCTGGACTTTTTCTCCCTCATTTTGTCTGTCATAGTTGAAGTGTACATATGATGAAAATTACAGGCCTCTCATCTTTTTAAGTGGGAGAACTTGCACAATTGGTGGCTGACTAAATACTTTTTTGCCCCCACTGTATACTAAAAGATACACTTCCTTTAAACAGTTTTAAACACAGATTTCCCTGCAGGCAAAGTCATAGTTGAAATATGCTGTTCCTGGTATGTTCACAAACTCAACACGCCATTGGGCTTTAACAAATATGTCAATGATTTGAGAAGAAAACAAATCCATTTAAAAACAGTCAATTCATTGATGGGTACCAAATGGTAAACACTTTCTATTTGGACGTTTGCCAGCGACCCTTTATATTGTTAGACCTATTTACTGAGGGCGACATTTTCGTAGTTCAAAATAATTGTGGAAAGTGCAGAATTTACCATAAACCTCGTTATAATCCAGCAATGTGATTTATTTTGAAACTTTTCTCTGATAATGTTAATGTGGTTTCTTTTTGTAAACACAATTGCATTTAACTGGTGCAGGAGACAGTAGGATTCCTGTGCTTAAGCACAGTTGGCCTCTCTTGAACCTCATAGGCTGCACATACTGACACCTCGCAAGGGTTACGTTTACACAGGCAGCCCAATTATGATATTTTTTCCACTAATTGATCTTTTGACCAATCACATCAGATGTTATCTGATAAAAAAAAAAAAATGTCTTTTGACCAAACGACCAGAATTTTTTTCAGATTTTGTGTAAACACAGCCTCACTCTTTCTACCACCACTCAGGTTGCCCCAATCATGTATATAAACCCAAACCCTAGATGACTGACAGGATGCTGTTTGGAAGCCGCTGCAGACATTTTCATACTCCTCCACCATTGTAAAAAGATTGGTCAACATTCCTACATTTTCACAAGTATATTCCATTAAACACCTTATGTCATACTTTTGAAATATATTATGTGAGATAAACATTAAAATACAAAATATATTAAAACATTTTCCTTAAAGATGAATTTTTAGAGAGTACTAATGTTACGGTCCCCACTCTACAACAAATAAATAAATGTAACATTGTGCTTTTAATTGAAACACTAGAATTCATTCCTGTTGAGGGCTGCTCATTCTGAGGAGTACCAATATGGCAGCAGGTGGCTTCAAAGCCTCTCACTGGCCAATACATAGCATCAGTAATCCCGGTATTATATAGATCATTGGTTGGCACTCAGGTCGGTAAGATGCATCAAAGTTAATTATTATATTTCTCTGTGACAAAGTCTATACATACACATCCTTTTTAAACATGACAGATTTATTTACATATCATAATCATAAAGCACTACTTGTTTAGAACTGAACGCAGTCTTGACACTAGCATCAGTTTCTCAGAAATGACATTGTTGTTTACTAATGCCACGAGTGGAAAATCTTACACCTGAAAATCTCACATAAGGAACAGAATAGACAATGCAACATAACAAAATAATGATAGAGGATCCACTTCTGCTGGATTTTCTGTTCTATAATAGCTAGAAACACATTATAGAGAATAGCTAAGGCTTATGTGAAACGCATATACGACACTCGTAATGATCTTCCCACATTCACCGTCCAGTTAATTGGTGTTCAACGCTACCGCGAACAACTGCATCTGTCCCATTGTCAATGCACACTCTCCCTCCTCTACCCATTCTGAAAGGGTTTCCAATCACTTCGCTGACAAGTAGGAGAGACATTTAGCAGAGACTGTAGTGCATTTCAAATCTACCTTCAGTGGTCCTGTGTGGATCAGTTGGTAGAGCATGGCGCTTGCAGGGTTGTGGGTTCGATTCCCGGGGCCACCCATATGTCAAATGTATGCACGGATGACAATAAGTCAAATTGGCATATATGCTAAACGGCATATATTATTACATAAAAAGTATGTCTGTTTAGAAACCATTGAACCATAACCACCTCATTACAGTCTCTTATTACCACAAACAGCAGCTTTCCTAATTCAGGTAATGTCTGTTGTCGTCATGACATGTAGGGGTCATATCCTTTCTATGGACCGAATCATTCTAAATGTCATGATTCTTTTCTAAGGAGTATGACGAGCCTGTCCTAATATGGACACTATAACAGGCTGACTACACCGCTTGAATTATTGTGCGCGTGCCAACGAGCGCCTGCGTTGCCAAGGGCTAAAATAGAAGTCAGTTCTATTTGTGACGCAGATCGCGCTGCAAGTTCTTGCCTCTCCCATCTCCTCATTGGTTTATAGAAGCAGGTACCCACCCACGTGCCGTCTCCTTATTGGTTATACCCACGTGGGTGACTGAAAGACGAACAAGGTCAGTGGCGGTAATGTACATCATTTATGAAAGTTGCCAATCGCAATATGAAGCCAAGAGAAAAGGACTAGGAGGAGAGATGACTAGAAACGATTCGGTTGACCGTTTGTGTGGATTAATTGTTGGAGGACCTTGTGCATTTCAGGTAAAATAACTCAATGTTAATATCCCAGGACAAATTAGCTATCAACAGCAAGCTAGCTAAATAGGACAAATTAGCTAAATTGCCATAAATGTTTAATGCTTTTCAACCTGTCCCCAAATAAATGTAATTGGTTCAGAGTTTGTTTTGATATTTTAACCTGCGTGTCACGATCGCGTTTGATGTGGGGGTACAAAATGTATTTTGTGTGCACGATGGTGCACGCAGCCGGTTTGGGTTCCGTGTTAAGGAGATTCGACTAAATCTTTCTTGTCCAGCCATGCATCCCCAATTCTAATATGTAAACCGTAAAGGAGATTCAACTAAACCTTATTTGTTCAGCCATACAGCCCAAATTCTTTAAAAGAAACAGAAAGACATGCTCTCCCTGACTCGAACGCACGCATGCGCACACAATAAACATTTTTTTCTGGACAAGTGAGCCGTATGTTTTAATATGGAATGTATACCGTCTCTAGGCAACACAAACATTTCTGTACAACCGTCAAGATACAAGACAACATACACACACATATATATATCTATATATACACATATATATACATACATATATTTATATATATACCCATATATACACATACATACACACACACTCACAAATATATAAAGACAAGACAAGTAATGTTCATAAATTGACATTGGCTTAATAAATAAGAGGTAAATGTAGATAGTGAAGAAAAGGAATGACCTCGGAGTAGTGAGCAGTGACAGTAACACTTTTTAGCAGTAGAAGACCTGGACCCTTTTGACTAGGGTCCCCTGGATCTATACGTGTACACTAGTTCTCACTCTTTCAAGTCTTACGTCCACTCATTTTAATGACCTGTTGCTGAGAAGGAAGTTCCTTTGGGCAGCCGAAGCAGAGAACACATACAAAGTGCACATCATTAGCCAATTAACTGAACAATGATATATATAATCAAGGTAAGAGTTGACTAACTAGAAAAGAGCAACACTTCATACAGGGTCTTTGATTCTCAATCCATTTGATAATTCAATGATTATATAAAATTACAAGACAATCCTTGAGCGATCACCACTTCAGGTGGGATTTACAAAGTGGTCACAGGGCAATTAACGAACCATTATATCCCAGTATGGCCATGACTCTCTCATGTGTATTTTAGTGGTCAGGCCATGTGCAGTGAAAGGTAAGTCTAGTGCAGGGTGAGAGTTCAAGGAAAGATGGTAAAAACAGCAAATTATGCAATGCTCTCAAGTTTCAGACTCATTCCCTTAATTTTCTGGTCAGCATTTCCCCCGAAAACTATTGTCGTCAGACAATATCATATTTCTGTGCTTTCCAGTAAACAGTAGTGCTGCTATGATGTTGAGGGGCTCTCATTTCATGTCAAAGACACAGTAGCCACTGGGCACAAACTGGTTGAATCAATGTTGTTTCCATATCATTTCAACAAAACAATTAAGTTTGAAGACATTGAATCAACATGGTCATTGACGTAAAGGAATTTAGGTAATTTGTCTTTTTTTCACCCAACTTTGAACCTAAATCCAATGATGGTGAAAATGTTTGTTGGTTTTACTTTGAATTTACGTTAGTTGACAAGTCAATCAAATGTAAATCAAAACTAGACGTTGAAGTGATATCTGTGCCCAGTGGGTAGCCACCCTAGAAAGAAAACTAAATACATTTCACTCCCTCCAAAATATTGCTCTCTTCAATTGTGCAATACAATTGCCTTATGATGGAACAACACAAGCTATACAAAAGGTGCTTTAGACCGACATCATTTCAGGATCAAGAGAGGGTTCTCTTGAGTATTGTACATAGATATTTAAACATGTCTATGCATCATTTGAGACAAAACAACTACATTTTCCCTGGGCTGTCACAATAACCGCTTCTATGTACACAGAAAGTTTGACAGCAAAGCTTAAACCATTAAATTGCAGTACAAGACTGACCAACACACCGAATCCTAACTTGAGATCAGCATACCTAACTTAAACCCCTTAGTTGATGAAAAATATGAACAGAGTAAAAGGTTACTTAAAAAGTTTACTGGTGCTATTCACCTCAAGTTAAGGAATTTTTGTCTCAAGTTTTTCACCACGTTCTGTTGACTAGCATCTGTCTTTTTGACCAAGTTCATGGCAGTTTTCTGGGCATCTTCAAGCTTTTCATTTGAGGGTGAACCCTTGTCAAGTTCCTTGCCCCTCCCACTTAAGGGTACTGACTCTGCCTTAGCCCCGCCCTCCTCCCTTTGCCTATACTCATCTGACTCCTGATAGGCCCGGCAGCGGTCGATTACAGCCATGATGGAGATTTTCTCTCTAGTGGTCGGTGAACGGATCTGGACATAGCTATCATCTATGTCCTCTACCACCTCTACTCTCCTTGCCCTGAGTACCATCTCCAGTGGCTCTGCAGAGCTGGATTCTGTCTCAGGCTCCGGAACCTTCTCCACAACAACGACCCTGTGGTCATTGGGCATGGTGGCCTGTGCCGAGATGTAGTAACTGTCATTAGGGACTTCATCCTGGAGGTTCTGTAGCTCACTCAGATGCAGCCCACTCAGTCTCTGGTCCAATGACCCGGCCCTGTGGAGCCTAGCCAACCCCTCTCCAGGGCCAGGGTCCCTGCTGAGGTGGGGTCTGTAGGCCGGAGCCTCGACCGTATCAGAAGCAGTGACTAAGCTGGAGCAGAAGCTTGAGCGCCTTTTGGGGCCGCTGTCCATCCTCTCAGGAACTGAACGGCTTCGGTTAACTGGCGGCAGCTGGGACTGATCTTTGTCCGAGCTGGCATACTTGCAGCGAAGTGTCCGCACGTCGGGCCAGTTAAAAGCCTCGGTAGGCGTAGGATTGAGTGGGCTCTTGGCGGACATGCGGCCGGGTGAAAGGACTCGGGGACTGCCCAAAGAGCTAGGCATGTGAGCAGGGTTGGGAGATATGGCTATAGGACTCAACTCCTGGAGATTGCTCACGCGATCAAACGAGAGCAGGGGCAGCGTCAAGTTGGGTTTACCTGTAAAACACACCACATAAACAAGACTTAACAGGAAGTATCTGAGCGTCAGAGTATCAGAATAAGTTGAAAGTTCTGTTTTTATTTTGGGCATTCTCGTGTGGTATACTGTAATGCTCCGAAGGGGATACTGCGGTCTATATGGCTTAGTGGTAGTTTTGGTATCTTCAGGTATGTTTACATGCACACATTATTGTGAATACTCTGAGTAAAACAATATTCTCAGTAATGACAAATCTACAATGCACTACAAAACATCACATTCGCGTTCTGTCAGCATAGTTTTTGGACTGCTACTCAGGCAGCGCAATACATTTCTTCCAGTTTCCAGAAGCTCAGCGACTTGTGTCGGTTTCAGGAAAATAGAGTCAAAATGCGTGCTTTAAGTGCTGCTGTACTGCTCACGCTGCCAATGTAGTAGGCTGCATTGACAACAGTGGGAGCTTATCGTGAGCTCTGTCTCATGTCTGTCACGGCCGCTAATATACCCACGACAACGACATACCAATGACACAATTTAGCAAACAAGCTAAATTGGCTGGAGAATACTAATTAGCATTGCTAAAACCAGCTACTCATCATCCTACCTTGACTCACCCAATGCCTTCTCTTCTGGAGTAAGTTGCTTTCCTGTGCGCTTGTTTGCCGAAAAGTATTCAGAGAAAGAGTAATACTCCGATTAAGGCGATTACTTGTCCTAATAATCTTATAATAATGTGGAAAATAGCTCGATAGTCAACCTATTTTACTCAGAGTATGCTTACTCTAATTAAGACCTTACTCTGCCTTACTCAGAGTATTGCCATAGTCGAAGTAATACTGGTTTAGTGTGCATGTAAACTACATAGGCCGCATAAATAAAAACTGTATGATTTGCTAAGCAATCTATTAGTAAACCTTTCCATTAAATCTTCCCCCCCCCCAATGTGGGCAGCCCTATCAGTCACTTGAAACCGATATTTGCCAGGCTAATAGGAGAGCACCACCTAGCGAGGCGAAGACTAATTCAAACCCTACTTGGTAAAAAGGATAACACAGCACTTCTTGAGGCACAACACTTAGGGACAAACAAAGCTCTTCCCTACCTGAGTGCACATCATTTAGAAAAACACAACACTCTTCCATATCTTCCGTACCTGAGCTCTCTGGCTTCTCCTCGATCACACAGGGCAGATTCTTCTTTCCAAACAGGACATCTCGCTGTCTAGGAGCTGGTGTGGTGCACTTGATACGCTGGCTGTACTGCCGGGCCAACTGGAAAACTTTGTTCTTAGCCATCTCCGCATCGTCTGGCGACTGAGGCTCCTTGCTGGCCTCCTCCCCTTCCTCAGCCCTCAACTGGATGACCCTGGGCATAGGAGCTCTGGAAAGCCTACCCTCGTCAACCCTGGATCTGCGGGGATCCCTCACACTCGCTGTACGGCCAAGCCCCAACACCTTGCTCTTAATGGGCGAAGGGCTCATGGATTCTTCAGTGATGGTGCTCAGGTCTGCTTCCTCCAGTATCATAAAGGAATCGTCAGGCTCCGATTCAGAGTTCTTCTTTGGAGTCTGGCTCCTTCTGCTCAGGCTTGGACCAGCGACTCTAGAGGTCTTCTGTTGAGCCTCGGTGTCTTTCACAGGGCCTCTGGCCTCTCCCTGGGATCTGCTCCCCTTTTTCTCCATGTCCTGCCAAACCTTGATCATCTCAGATGAAGGTCGGAACTCATCGTCCTGGATGTGCCTCTCCTGTAAACCCAGAGACCGGTCCTTTCTCTCTGCCTCTGAACCCACCACCTCAGGCTTCTTACTTCTTTCCAACTCCAGTGAGTCAAATGATGCACCGGAGGTCATGCAGTCCCAGACGCCTGGAGCCTTGGATGAATCAGGTTCTGAAGTGGAAGGGTGGGGTGCAGAGGAAGTGGCCAAGGCTGATGTATCACTTTTCTCTGCGCCAGGGCTCTCGTCCGAACTGTTGAACCAGCTGACAGAGTTCTTGACAAGGCCAGTAGGGATGTAGGTCAGGCTCTCCCTGCGCCTGAGGCTGAAGTTGGCATCCTGGTGCTCGGCAGTCTCGTAGTAGCTTTTGATTTTGTCAATGAGCAACTGGTCCTGCTTGGATAGGGTAGAGTCTCTCCTCCTGTGCATCTCAAAGAGGCTGTCATCCCTCGGAGAAAGCATAGTCAGATCCGTTCCGCCAAAGTTGTCCTGGGTCGGTTCGAAGCAGGAGCTGTTCAGCCAGTGGGGGCGTTCATTGCCTTCGCCGCCAAGGCTGAGGGTGCTACCAGTCCGGCTGGGAAGGCGTGGCGAGGGGCAGCCAAGGGAGCGGGCATCATCCGTGCTGCTTCGCCTGGCGCTGTTGGTGAAGTGCTCTGCGATGGCACTGGCTTGATTCAGTACGGAGGGAGGTAGAATGCTGCTGGGCCCGCTCTCCTGTGCTGCTGCTACTTCCTCTTCCTCCTCTTCTTCGGAAGATTCTGCACTGCTCAATGTTTTTATGTCATCTGACTGAGATGCTGACGACGCCCCGGTCTGTTCCTCCATCGCATCCTCCTTGTCACTCTGGGGCTCTGGTAACGCGATCCAGCGGGGAGTGGTGCAGACCTTGGGAGGAGTGGTGCAGACCTTGGGAGGAGTGGTGCAGACCTTGGGAGGAGTGGTGCAGACCTTGGGAGGAGTGGTGCAGACCTTGGGAGGAGTGGTGCAGACCTTGGGAGGAGTGGTGCAGACCTTGGGAGGAGTGGCAGAAGCCTTCTCTGGGTCCGAGGGGGCTGGCTTAAGCCTTTCAGTGGACTCCGAGGCAGAGGTCTTGGTCTGGAGCAGTGGCTTGTCCTGAGGAGCCTAGGAGAAAAAGTGTAATGCTGAGTAAGAGCACAAAAGCAACCTCCATCCTTAAATCTGCAATTTATAACTTTTTGGGGTGACCCTACCAAATTCACATAGAGATCAGAGTTATAGATCTGTCATTTCCATTGAAAGCAAGTGTAAGAAGGGGTAGAAGTGTTCTATGTGCGCCTGTGTCTATACTTTCCTTTCTTAAGTTTCGCTCTTGCGTCTTTTACTTTTGTACAACAGATTCAAACAGATGACAGTTCTATATTTTTGGTTACTGAAAAAATATTTCACAGCGGTTTAGATGGTACAATGATTCTCTACACTATGCATTGCTTAGTGAGTCACAAACTGAAATTAGGCAAACTTTTCCATTTATTGCCACCAGGAAATGGCAGAGGGATTTCTGCATATTTCACCTTTAACATTCATCAATTCTCTAAACAAGTGAAGTGTTTTTCAACATACACTGAAAACAAACAATGCAAAATGTACATCTTTAAAAATGTGTCAGTACCTGGGTAGTTCCATGAAATTAGTGCTTGTGCAACTTTAATGGGGGTAGGGCTGGGTGATATGGCCTAAAATGATATCTAGATTGTTTCAGATTTATGAGCGATTCACAATATACAGTCGTGGCCAAAAGTTTTGAGAATGACACAAATTCATTTCCACAAAGTCTGCTGCTTCAGTGTCTTCAGATATTTTTGTCAGATGTTAATATGGAATACTGAAGTATAATTACAAGCATTTTCATAAGTATCAAAGGCTTTTATTGACAATTACATGAAGTTGATGCAAAGAGTCAATATTTGCAGTGTTGACCCTTCTTTTTCAAGACTTCTGCAATCCACCCTGGCATACTGTCAATTAATTTCTGGGCCACATCCTGACTGATGGCAGCCTTTTCTTGCATAATCAATGCTTAGAGTTTGTCAGAATTTGTGGGGTTTTGTTTGTCCACCCGCCTCTAGAGGATTGACCACAAGTTCTCAATAGGATTAAGGTCTGGGGAGTTTCCTGGCCATGGACCCAAAATATCGATGTTTTGTTCCCCAAGGCACTTCGTTATCACTTTTGCCTTACGGCAAGGTGCTCCATTATGTTGGAAAAGGCATTGTTCGTCACCAAACTGTTCCTGGATGGTTGGGAGAAGTTGCTCTCAGAGGATGTGTTGGGTCTTTATTCATAGGCAAAATTGTGAGTGAGCCCACTCCCTTGGCTGAGAAGCAACCCCACACATGAATGGTCTCAGGATGCTTTACTGTTGGCATGACACAGGACTGATGGTAGCGCTCATCTTGTCTTCTCCGGACAAACTTTTTTCCGGGGGCCCCAAACAATCAGAAAGGGGATTCATCAGAGAAAATTACTTTACCCCAATCCTCAGCAGTCCAATCCCTGTATCTTTTGTAGAATATCAGTCTGTCCCTGATGTTTTTCCTGGAGAGAAGTGGCTTCTTTGCCGTCCTTCTTGACACCAGGCCATCCTCCAAAAGTCTTTGCCTCACTGTGCGTGCAGATGAACTCACACCTGCCTGCTGCCATTCCTGAGCAAGCTCTGTACAGGTGGTGCCCCGATCCCGCAGCTGAATCAACTTTAGGAGACGGTCCTGGCGCTTACTGTACTTTCTTGGGCGCCCTGAAGCCTTCACAACAATTGAACCACTCTCCTTGAAGTTCTTGATGATCTGATAAATGGTTGATTTTAGGTGCCATCTTACTGGCAAAAATATCCTTGCCTGTGAAGCCCTTTTTGTGCAAAGCAATGATGACGGCACGTGTTTCCTTGCAGTTAACCATGATTGACAGAGGAAGAACAATGATGCCAAACACCACCCTCCTTTTGAAGCTTCCAGTCTGTTATTCAAACTCAAATCAGCATGACAGAGTGATCTCCAGCCTTGTCCTCGTCAACACTCACACCTGTGTTAACCAGATAATCACTGATGTCAGCTGGTCCTTTTGTGGCAGGGCTGAAATGCAGGGGAAATGTTTTTTGGGGGATTCAGTTCATTTGCATGGCAAAGAGGGACTTTGCAATTAATTGCAATTCATCTGATCATTCTCTTCATAACATTCTGGAGTATATGCAAATTGCCTTCATACAAACGGAGGAAAATTTATATTTGTGTCATTCTCAAAACTTTTGGCCACGACTGTACATCTACATTTAAAAAAATGTTTTCTTTCAATTATTGTTGTTGTACAATTACAGGTCAAATACAATGCATTACAAACAGTCAGCCATAATCAAATTAATTCAGGGCTTGTGTAATTATACCGAGGCTAAATATAAGCCTTCCACAACCATAAGACCCATTCGTTATTTTATTTTATCAAAATAGTTTAACCTGATTTTTTTGCAATAAATCACTGATCTGGCTTTCAAGTCTGTCTATGAAAATGCCCTTTTTGTTACAAATTTTACTAGAACCATGCATAATGCACATTCACTAATAACTACCTGTAGCAGGAATTAGGCTGTAGAAAACTAACAGAGGTCTCATCAACAATCTCTCAAGCCCAAGTGCTAGTGATTAGCCAGACCATATTTATATTAAAGTTTAGCAAACTTAAATCTATTTGCTAACAGAGTGGAACAGTTGAATTGTTATGAACACACCCTTATGCTTGAGAACAAGCGGACATAAATGCGATACAGGCATTTGCGCAAAAACATTTATTTCTGAGCATTCTTTCATGGGCAGTAGAGAAAATGTTTGCTGCAATTCTACACATTTTGCCTTAGGCAAATGTTGCCATTTTTTAAAATATGGAAGTATGCTTGGGGTCGTTCTCCATTTGGAAGACACATTTGCGAGCAAGCTTTAACTTCCTGACTAATGTCTTGAGATGTTGCTTCAACATATCCACTTACACTTTTCCTCCTCATGATGCCATCTTTTTTATGAAGTGCACCAGTCCCTCCTGCTGCAAAGCACCCCCACAGCATGGTGCTGCCATCCCCGTGCTTCACGGTTGGGATGGTGTTCTTCGGCTCGCAAGCCTCCCCCTTTTCCCTCCAAACATAACAAAGGCCATTATGGCCAAACAGTTCAATTTATTTTTCATCAGACCAGAAGTTATTTCTCCAAAAAGTATGATCTTTGTCCCCATGTGCTGTTGCAAACCGTAGTCTGGCTTTTTTATGGTGGTTTTGGAGCAGTGGCTTCTTCCTTGCTGAGAGGCCTTTCAGGTTATGTCGATATAGGACTCGTTTTACTGTGGATATAGATACTTTTGTACCTGTTTCCTCCAGGATCTTCACACGGTCCTTTGCTGTTGTTCGGGGATTGATTTGCACTTTTTGCACCAAAGTACGTTCATCTCTAGGAGACCGAACGAGTCTCCTTCCTGAGCGGTAATGACAGCTGCATGGTCCCATGGCGTTTATACTTGCATACTATTGTTTGTACAGATGAACGTGATACCTTCAGTTGTTTGGAAATTGCTCCCAAGGATGAACCAGACTTGTGGAGGTCTACAATTTTTTTTTCTGATGTCTTGGCTGATTTCTCTTGGTTTTCCCATGATGTCAAGCAAAGAGGCACTGAGTTTAAGGTAGGCCTTGAAATACAACCACAGGTACACCTTCAATTGACTCAAATGATGTCAATTAGCCTATCAGAAGCTTCTAAAGCCATTACATTTTCTGGAATTTCCCAAGCTGTTTAAAGGCACAGTCAACCTAGTGGATGTAAACTTCTGACCCACTAGAATTGTGATACAGTGAATTATAAGTGAAATAATCTTTCTGGAAACAATTATTGGAAAAAATTACTTGTCATGCACAAAGTAGATGTCCTAACAGACTTGCCAAAACTATAGTTTGTTAACAAGAAATGTGGGGAGTGGTTGGAGTTTTAATGACTCCAACCGAAGTGTATGTAAACTTCTGACTTGAATTGTACATATGGACAGAACCAAAACAAATCAAATGATTCTGTCTCTTCGCAGCACAGTCTGCAGAGCTGGGATGGTTGTATCCCCCCTATATATAACATTCTGTTCCTTGGCCGTCATTGAAAATAAGAATTTGTTCTTAACTTACTTGCCTAGTTAAATAAAGGTCAAAATAAATTCTATTGGTTGCAAAAATAGAAAAACTAGTTTTAATGTCTCCAACATAAGTGTATGCAAACTTCTGACTTCAAATGAAAACATTTGAAAAGTATTCAGACTCCTTGACTTTTTCCACATTTTGTTACATTCCAGCCTTATTCTAAAATGCATAAAATATTTTTTCCCCACCTCAATCTACATAATGACAAAGCAAAACTTGACAAAAAAAACTGAAATATCACATTTAAGTAAGTATTCAGACACTTTACTCAGTACTTTGTTGAAGCACCTTGGCAGTGATCACAGCCTTGAGTATTCTTGTTAATGAAGAAACAAGCTTGGCACACCTGTATTTGGGGAGTTTCTCCAATTCTTCTCTGCGGATCCTCAACCTCTGTCAGGAAGCGTCGCTGCACAGCTATTTTCAGGTCTCGCCAGAGATGTTCGATCGAGTTCAAGTCCAGGCACTGGCTGAGCCACTCAAGAACATTCAGAGACTTGTCCCAAAGCCACTCCTGCATTGTCTTGGCTGTGTGCTTAGGATCGTTGTCCTGTTGGAAGGTGAACCTTCGCTCCAGTCTGAGGTCTTGAGCACTCTGGAGCAGGTTTTCATCAAGGATCTCTTTGAACTTTGCTCCGTTCATATTTCCATCGATCCTGACTAGTCATCCAGTCTCTACCGCAGCAAAAAAATAACCACAGCATGATGCTGTCACCACCATGCTTCACCGTAGGGATGTTGCCAGGTTTCCTCCAGACATGCTTGGTTTCATCAGACCTGAGAACCTTGCTTTAAGGTGCCTTTTAGTAAACTCCAAGCGGACTGTCATGTGCCTTTTACTGAGGAGTGGCTTCCGTCTGGCCACTCTACCATAAAGGCCTAATTGATAGAGTGCTGCAGAGATGGGAGAACCTTCCAGAAGGACAACCATCTCCACAGAGGAACTCTGGAGCTCTGTCAGAGTGACCATCGGGTTCTTGGTCACCTCCCTGACCAAGGCCCTTCTCCCCCTATTGCTCAGTTTGGCAGGGGGCAGCTCTAGGAAGAGTCTTGGTGGTTCCAAACTTCTTCCATTTAAGAATGATGGAGGCTACTGTGTTCTTGGGAACCTTTTAAAGCTACAGAAATATTTTGGTACCCTTCCCCAGATCTGTGCCTTGACACAGTCCTGTCTCGGAGCTCTACGGACAATTCCTTCGACCTCATGGCTTGTTTTTTTGCTCTGACATGCACTGTCAACTGTGGGACCTTATATAGACAGGTGTGTGCCTTTCCAAATCATGTCCAATCCATTGAATTTACCACTGGTGTGGTAAATAAGTCAAGGGGTCTGAATACTTTCAGAATGCACTATACTATACTATATATATATATATATATATATATATATATATAGTATAGTAGAGTGCATTCGGAAAGTATGTATTTAGTTGAGCTTGCATTGAATTGCCCCTACCTGTTGCACACAAAAAGCTTCCATTCCCCCTGTCGTCAAAAAGAGATTGATGGCTGATTTAAAGATGAGGTTGTCAACCATGTTACTTTATTTACTAATAGTTACTTAATAGGCATATAGCATTTTTTATACTTAACCTCAAGATTGGAAGGAATGCGTTTTTTTTATTAGGTAGAAAATGTGTTCTTTATGACAGAAAGTAAATATTAAGTGACATTTCCACCCCCCCCCCCCCCCCCCAGCCAAGTTAGGCTACTCAAAAAGCACCTAATTGGTGAGGCGACCCACCAATAAACCTCACATGATCTACAGTTCCATTTTATCTACCAGATTCTGACACATGTTCTGTTACTGTGACAGAATGAATCTGAAGCAGAAAGCTTGGTTGGACAGCGCTTCCAATCTGAGAGGCAAGGAGAAGTAGTTTGGAAGAGACACATTGACCCAGACAGGCCACTTCCACGGCCATCATTTGATGGAATACATCAGTCAAGACAGATGGGCACAACGTTTCACTGAATAATGTCAGTGGCCCTGGCTGAAGCAGGGGAAGTGGTGAAGACCAAACCCAGAAACTTGAGACAGAATGTTTTCCCTCCATCCCCAGGATGATGTTTGATTTTTCACAGATTCAGACGGTACAGTGAGGAGGCACAAACACCAACCAGCTCTGGCACGTCTTTACCTTTTCCGCGATGGAGGTGCTTTGCTCTGTCTCCGACTGTAACACAGGACCAGATGAAATCCCATTCTCTTTGTAAGACCCATTCTCCTCAACTACATCGTCTCCCTCTTCATCCTTCAGGAAGAAAAAGATCATTTTAGAACCAGGTTTAAAAATATTTAGAATTAGCTTCCTAACATCAGCCAAGACAGGGCTAATACATATTGATAAGCAATAATACAACATTTGTATTCAAGATTGTTTTCATAAAATTTTATAAATTGCCAATAAATCTGTTATTTTTGACCCTATAGTCTCATATTACTTTAATTACAAGAGTGAAAGATGATACTGGTCTGTTCAAGATGTACATCGTAAGAATGGGACTCATTATTTGAATCTGAAAATACAGACGGGAATGCATTTGCAAGGGGATTAGAGCCAGGTAAAGCATGTGTTGTGAATCAGCAAACTTCATTATCAACAGCACACTCTATGCACACACGATTAGTTGATCAATCCCAGCAGACATGCAAATCAGTGTTGTGTTAACAGACGACGCTAATGTCAGACTGACACTCAAGTAGCAGCAAACGCTTATTTTAGTTCAGCATAAATAAACAGACAAATGAGAAAATACCGGGGGGGGGGGTTTATAGATGACATTTATAGATGAGCTGGTTTAAACAAGACACTATGCATGCAGAACTTCTTCAGGACTGGTCAGTAGTTTAGAGCACAAACAGAAAAGGGTGACTCCTATTTTCTTAGTATGTACCCGTCCTGGGAGCAGTGTCAGAGTGAGACATTGGAGCCAAGGTTTGTGCTAAACTGAGAGATGAGGGCAGTTACCTACCCTTTTTCATTCCCTTTTTAATTGAGAGATTCACAAGAGGCAATGACAACGACATTGTAAATGGCAGCAAACCAACAAAAGGTCATTTTGTCAGTTAAATAGAAATTAATAAGGTTCCATTCATCCCCTTGTTTTTGCAGCACCGACAGTCACTCACACAAGCACAGTCACTCACACAAGCACAAAGCACAGTCAGTCACTCACACAAGCACAAAGCACAGTCAGTCACTCACACAAGCACAGTCACTCACACAAGCACAAAGCACAGTCACTCACACAAGCACAAAGCACAGTCACTCACACAAGCACAGTCAGTCACTCACACAAGCACAAAGCACAGTCAGTCACACAAGCACAGTCAGTCACACAAGCACAAAGCACAGTCAGTCACACAAGCACAGTCAGTCAGTCACACAAGCACAAAGCACAGTCAGTCAGTCACACAAGCACAAAGCACAGTCAGTCAGTCACACAAGCAGTCAATCAACATAAGCAGCATTAGAGGTACTCTGGGAGTATGACGATCATGCATCTAGTAGTCTAACGCAGTTCAATGTAGAAAGCATTGAGACAAAGAGCATCCATGCTTAGACGGAGCACCATACATGAAAGTCAGTCGCTGTTTGCAGGATGCGAATAGCATTGACAAGGGGTTATCCAAGACATTAGTAGGTTATGGCTGACAAGACTCTGGGCTAGACTAGGGTGGACCAACGTGGCCAAGCTGGGGACTGGAGGGGGGTAGCTACAAAGCTTAGAAGAAGAAGGAAACCCGATGGTGGCACCTAGAGCCTCACCGTTGTGACCCCCATGGAAAGCAAAGCCCTGGCTCTATAGTGCCAGCAGGAGATGGCGGCCAGCATGGAACTGGCAAAGTCCTCTACCTGGTCTTCCTCCATCAGAATATCATCCGAGTCACATTCCTCCCCCAGAGTCGCCCTGCCCTTGTGGGATGATGACCCTGTCCTCGGCTCCTCAATGTCACTGGGGCTTAGCCTCTCAAGTGAGCCCTTCCTAAGGCCCATATCCTCCTCCTCTTCTTCTTCCTCTTCCTCCTCCACACTAGGCCTCTCAGCCTCGGACTCGCCTAGGCTCGAGCCCAGGGTGCTGACGCTAGCGGCTGCCTGAATGGAGCGCGGGTCGTCTGGTAGGGCTCCTTCGCTGTCTGCGTGCTGTAGCGTGAAGTCACACAGATCACACAATGCATTTTGTCTGACGAACCTCCTCAAGACCTATTCAGTAAAGCCTGTTGGGTATCTCCACACACTCAGCAAATACTCTGGATTGTGTGAAAACATGAGCCCTATTACAAAAATCGTCTCATACCCACATGTGGTGACATTATAGAGCTACAGTAAATCCCAGACAGAGCAACAGGATGGTTCCTATTAAGACGGCAGGGTAGCCTAGTGGTTAGAGCGTTGGACTAGTAACCGAAAGGTTGCAAGTTCAAACCCCCGAGCTGCCCACTGTCATGGAAAATAAGAATTTGTTCTTAACTGACTTGCCTAGTTAAATAAAGGTAAAAAAGACCCCTAAAGTGCCTGGGAATAAGACACTGATTGCCAATTGACAAGACATGCATTTCACATCGAGTTCAGAGTTCCCCCCACCTTTGGATAAGACACTGCATGGGGTGAAAATGGAATAGAATTCTGTTCATTTGTTCTGAAATAATCATGGGAAAGCAACCACTGAGGGCAGTTCCAAAATATAAACTGTAATTTCCTGAATTTAAGGGCACTAAATTAAATGTCCATCTACAGATGTACGTTTCCTCTCACTTAGAAAAAAAGCCTTCCTTTGTATGACGTTAGCCATCTTTGAACGGCATGTTAACCGACATTATTAACCGTAAATTCCCCTCGGCTGGGCTTTGAGAGCAGAGATAAGTGCAGCATAATAGAGCACGTGTTTGTTATCAAGTACAATTTCAAATGGATCACTCTGGGCTTACCTTGAGGACGGCTGTAGGATCCCCACCGGTAACAGGACAGGTGAACAAGAAGGGAAGAGAAATATTTTTAAAAATGTAATTAAAAAAAAGGGACAAAAAGCTAAGTATTCAGTCAATTGTAAATCAAACAAGCCTACGATAAGCAAAATTAAAATGCACTCAATGACAATGATACCTCCCTGATGATGAAATTGAGTTTGCTTCTCCAATGAATTAGTCTAATATCCTTAGACGAAACTTTGCCAAAGTATCATATGACTGACAGTTCCATATTGAGTTTGGAAAATTAATTAGTCAGTCTGCAGTCCGACAGCATTGTTTGCTTGGACTAAACCTAGCTCACTGTCACACCACACAAGGCGCATGAGAAAATAAAATGAATAATGCTAATGTCACATTTTTCACTAAAAGTCTGAATCAATCGAATGGGCAAGAGACACTGATCGGCTCTCCAAACCACATTTGACTACTAGAAAAGAGCTGGAGAGACACTCGATGGAGCAACCAAGGGGCTTTTATGCTCTCATTTCAGAGGGAGAAGTAAAAGACCTTAGCTTTTGTTCTCCCCAAAACGAGGACAAAGGTGCTTTCCTTTTACTGCTACCCACAGTTTCTTTGAAGCACCTGCTGTGTGATGGTCCCTCATCACACACTGGTGGAGCAGCGTCCATTTGTACAGTGCATCATGTCTTTATGTGACCTATTGTTTTATTAATGACTATTGTTTTGATGTGTTGTTTTGTTTCAGTTTGGACCCCAGGAGGAGTAGTGGCTGCCTTGGCAGGAGGTAATGGGGATCCTAATAAAATACCAAATACTAGACATAGAATCCACCATTTGCACCAGCATCATAGGAGATGCGCATTTCCTCAAGCTAACCCTTTCATATTTGGTTACCAACTGTGACTATTACACAGAGGAAGTAGGTTCTGAACAGTCACAAAAAGGTTCTCAGAGGTGTTTGTCATAATGGCTGATGATGACATGAAATTGGTTGGGATGAAAGCCTTGTGTCCTTACCTTTGGTGTTCTTCAGGATCTGTTTGGTCGGTTCTGAGAGAGAAATAGACAATGAGCACATCTCAAAAGAGAGCCACTTCAGACAGTCCCCGCCTCATCACAATTCAAAAAACTGCATAGATGGTCATTGTCAAATCCTTTTCAGTGAGATACAATATTTGAGTTATGTAAATGTGACACGTAAAGCCCAATCTGAATCCAGGCTAACAAAGCATGTAGAGTAACCGTTAGCTACGTGACTGACACACAATTTGAACATTGGCCAAATCAAATCAAAATGTGAAAACACTAGAGTCATAATATGTCTCCCCATATCATTTCCCTGTACGTTCACCTACACAGCAGTGAATGGTTTACACATCAATAATAGATATTTGAGTTTCAGGACTAAAGTTGGGTGCTTACCTGACTGCCGTCGCCCCTGACGACCTTCTCTGGGAAACTCGTCTGATTGGCAGGACATGGCCTTTTTCATTCTCTCTGGACTGTACCGGAACTTTGATGGGTCTTTTAGGCACAGAGACAAACATGCGTTAACAGACTTACAAATCATGAATCACACCTGATGAACTTATAGTCTAATGAATGACATCATGATCCAAGAACAATAAATACAAAAATCTTGAAGAAAAAAACTCAGCTGACGCATGATGGTCAATCCACTCACTTTCCAATATTATTAGTGTGTGGCTTTTGTATATAATTAATACATATATTCTAGTCAAGTACTAATGAAGAGTCCTTTAAGAGGAGGCAGTCAGTCTGAAATAATAAATACACAACGACTGCCATTCCATAATTTCTATAACATTTATTAATAAATAACGTATCTATACTGAACAAAAACATAAAACACAACATCTGAAGTGTTGGTCCCATGTTTCATGAGCTGAAATAATAGATCCCAGAAATGTTCCACATGTACAAAAAGCTTCTTTCTCTAAAATGGGTACATCCCTGTTAGAGAGCATTTCTCCTTTGCCAAGATAATCCATCCACCAGACAGATGTGACATATGAAGAATCTGATTATTACACAGGTGCATCTTGTGCTGGGGACAATAAAAGACAGCTCTAAAATATGCAGTTTTGTCACACAACACAATGCCACAGACTGCAACAATGCAATGTCCACCAGAGCTGCTGCGAGATAATTGTATGCTAATGTCTTTACCATAAACTGCCTCCAACATTGTTTTCGAGAATTTGCTAGTCTATGAGCTCCATATCCGGTTCTTCACCAGCGGGATCGTCTGAGACCAGCCACCCAGACAGCTGATGAAACTGAGGAGTACTTCTGTTTGTAATAAAGCCCTTTTGTGGAGAAAAACTAAGTCTGATTGGCTGGGCCTGGCCAAGCCACTTGGGAGCCAGAACCACCCATGGCAGCATCCCTGCCCAGTCAAGTGAAATCCATAGATTAGGGCCCAATGAACTGATTTCAATTGACTGATTTCTTTATATGAACTGTAACGCAGTAAAATCTTTGAAATTGTTGCATGTTGCTTATTATATTTTTGGTCAGTATATTAAAAGTATCCCTCTCCGCCACTCTTAAATAAATGAACTTCATTCTGATGTTGCTTGGATATAAAAATATGTGGCTGGGCAGAAAAGTGCATTAATAATCACTACGAATACTCACAAATCGAGTCCATTTCTAAGATGGCCTCCTTTGCCTGATAAAAAGAAACACAAAAACAACCGTCAGCTATGCCCCTTAGATTACCCCATTCCCTCTTTAATATTAGCAATAGCACCTCATATGTACCTTCTGAGGGATGATGGCTTGATGGTTTTCTAGAATGATCCTTTTGATGTGATGGGCCCATAGTTTTCTCTCTTCCACAGTCTTGGCCTGAGGGTAAGGGGGTGAGAGAGGGGGCAGGTAAGTTCCTATGCATTCCCACAGAGAATTCACTACAAGTAAAGAAAAAACAAACACCAAAAACAAAAGACAGTTTTATGGCTATGATAATGATGGCGTAATGATGATTTGTTTTGGCAAAAACCAAGCCAGTACACCTACATTCTACAGGTGCAGGTTCTTATGAACAGCAGGCCTTATTTCAATCTAGTCTACATTATTACACAACAGGAACAATGCCTGCAAGGTGAGAGTTGACCTACTTTAAATATTCATACAGTTGTATTATCAGAAATCAGCCATGAACACACACACACACACACGTTTGCATTACTATCCTTGTTCGGACCAAACAAATGATTCCCATTCAAATTCCTATTTTCCCTAACCCAAAAGCTAACTCATAACACTGACCCTTAAATCTAAAACTGCCTTTTGTCCTTGTGGGGACCAGCGAAATGTCCCCACTTGTTAGTTTTTCCCCCTTATTTTACTATCTTTGTGAGGACGTCTGGTCCCTTCGAGGTTATAAAAACCAACCTCCCCACACACAATACTGTAATCTGATTCACATGCTTAACTATGGCATTCATGATTCTAAAAGTCCACTACTAATGTGTCTTACTGTTCTCCTACGATGTCTGAATTCCCATTAATTAGCCACTGTGGTACTGTGCGGTTGATTGAGAGGTCTCCCTCACTCACCTGCACTGTGTGGGGCTGCTTGGGGTGCTTGTAGTGAGTGACGCTGAAGCTTAGAGAGTCCTTGGCACTCTCGATTAGCATGAGGGTGGAACACTGTAGCAAAACAAACACGAGAGACATGAAAACAGAATGAAATATAGTTAAGAGAAAAGATTGGTCCGCACTCAAATAGGGAAAATGAGATGTAATACTAAAGTATATTCATTAATTCAGTGTGTAGGGGACACTGATGAACACTGATCAAACCCAGTGTCACCAGAAAGATAGGAAAGACAAACGTGACATATCAGGAAGGTGGAAGAAAGTAAAAAAATAAAAAAATAAAATAAAAACAAGTTAGAAAATATTCATAAACCACAGAAAAGAATCGGGTCCGTCATTATCACTGACGCAGGAAAGGAGTAGATCAGTTCCAGTCCTACTACCTAATCTGTCATTCATCATCAGGAAAGAAAGGAAACGACGACAGGAAGTTAGTTTAGACCAATGGGACAAACCACAGATAAGCCAAAACACACTCAGCTCTGTTTTTAAAATTCAACTCAATAAGTCTTCATTAATCCCCTTAGGGACCATTGATAAGACATTATCAGAGCACAAGTGCAAATTTACATAAATCTCCTAATAATGAATATACAATAAATGCAACACACAATACATTACTTTTCGCCATTCAAACTAAGTGATTGGAATATAATGGAGACTTAACAAAACAAAATCGGATTTGAAACAGGAAAAAAACGCAGGACAACAGGGTTGACAAATCCTGACCCCCTAACCCTTGACCCCAGCAAGCAGCACTCACCGAGATGAGGGTCTTGAAGACGTAGTGCTCTCCTCGGCGCCTGGTGATGAGGAGCATGCGGTCGAAGAGAAAGAGTGTGCGCTCGTTCTTGGCCCGGTGGACCTTGAAGGTGCCCTCCAGGACCAGTTCCCCGTACGTGGTCAGGTCCGGTCCTTTCCAGTTGATCAGCAAAGACTGGACCTCCTGGACAAGCCAACACAGATGAGGTGATGAAGGAGCACCTATTTATTAAACACCCAACAGCAATAGACATCATAGGGTGAAAAAGGTATAATTGTGGCACAAACAATGTTAAGCAATTAATTTCCCCAAAATGCTCAAGGGTGTTTCTTGAAGGTGTGTATTTATAGGGGTATTGAGTTTAGCCAGGTTGATGGGGGGTGTTTTTGTATCGTTGGGGGTGTTTTTGTATCGTTGGGGGTATTTTGGGGATCGTTGGGGGTATTTTGGGGGATCGTTGGGGGTATTTTGGGGGATCGTTGGGGGTATTTTGGGGGATGGTTGGGGTGTTTTGGGGGATCGTTGGGGGTGTTTTGGGGGGATCGTTGGGGGTATATTAGAGGGTATTTTGAGCAGTGAAGTCTCGTCAGAGGAGGAAGGAAATGACAGGAAGGCCAAAAAGATAATCAAGGACAACAATCACATGAGCCACTGCTTGTTCACCCCGCTATCATTCAGAAGGAGAGGTCAGTACAGGTGCATCAAAGCTGGGACAGAGAGAATCAAAAACAGGCCATCAGACTTAAATAGCCATCACTAGCCGGCTTCCGCCTGGTTACGCAACCCTGCACCTTAGAGCTTCTAAGGTGAAAAAAAACCCCAGCTTCTATCTCAAGGCCATCACTGTTAAACAGCCATCACTAACATAGAGAGGTTGCTGCCAACATAGACTCAAATCTCTGGCCACTTAATAAATAATAAATTGACTTATTAATAAAAGGTCACAAGTCACTTTAAAAAACACCACTTTAATAATGTTTACATATCTTACATTACTCATCTCATATGTATATACTGTACTCTATACCATCTACTGCATCTTGCCGATGCCGTTCAGCCATAGCTCATCCAAATATTTATATGTACATATTCTCATTCATCCCTTTACATTTGTGTGTATAAGATAGTCGTTGTGAATTTGTTAATTACTTGTTAGATATTACTGCATTGTCGGGAAATAGAAGCACATGAATTTCGCTACACTCACATTAACATCTGCATGTGACAAATAACATTGGACTTGATAGAGGCTATATATACATAGAATTGGAATCTTTGAACACTTAAATAGTGTTTATATAATGCTTTACTCATCTCATAGGTATATACTGTATTCCATTCTACTGTATTGGGGCGGCAGGTAGCCTAGTGGTTAGAGCGTTGGGTCAGTAACCGAATGGGTTGCTGGATAAAATCCCCAAGCTGACAAGGTAGACATCTGTCATTCTGCTCCTGAACAAGGCAGTTGGCCACTGTGCCCTGGTAGGCCGTTATTATAAGAATTTGTTCTGACTTGCCTAGTTAAATAAAGGTTAAAAATAAATAAAAATGTCAATGCCACTGACATTGCTCAACCTAATATTGATATATTTCTTAATTACATTCTTTTACTTTCAGATTTGTGTGTATTGTTGTGAATTACTACAGCACTGTAGGATCTAGGAACTCAAACCTTTCACCGTACCCGCAGTAACGTCTGCTAAATATGTGTATGTGACCAATAACAATTGATTTTAAGCCGTTGTCCTGTTGGAATGTTTTCATCAAGGATCTCTTTGTACTTTGCTCTGTTCATCTTTTGCTCGATCCTGACTAGTCTCCCAGTCCCTGTCACTGAAAAACATCCCCACAGCATGATGCTGCCACCACCGTGCTTCACCGTAGGGATGGTGCCAGGTTTCCTCCAAACGTGACACTTGGCATTCAGGCCAAAGAGTTCAATCTTAGTTTCATCAGACCAGATAATCTTGTTTCTCATGGTCAGAGTCCTTTATCTCCAAGCGGGCTGTCATGTGCCTTTTACTAACGTCTGGCCACTACCATAAAGGCCTTACTCGTGGAGTGCTGCAGAGATGGTTGTCCATCTCCACAGAGGAACTCTAGAGCTCTGACAGAGTGACCATTTGGTTCTTGGTCACCTCCCAGACCAAGGCCCTTCTCCCCGATTGCTCAGTTTGGCAGGGGGCAGCTCTAGGAAGAGTCTTGGTGGTTCCAAACTTCTTCCATTTAAGAATGATGGAGGCCACTGTGTTCTTGGGGACCGTCAATGCTGCAGAAATGTTTTGTACCCTTCTCCAGATCTGTGCTCTGACATAATCCTGTCTCGGAGGTCTTACGGACAATTCCTTCGACCTCCTTCGACCTCAACTACAAATACTTAGGTGTCTGGTTAGACTGTAAACTCTCCTTCCAGACCCATATCAAACATCTCCAATCCAAAGTTAAATCTAGAATTGGCTTCCTATTTCGCAACAAAGCATCCTTCACTCATGCTGCCAAACATACCCTTGTAAAATTGACCATCCTACCAATCCTCGACTTTGGCGATGTCATTTACAAAATAGCCTCCAATACCCTACTCAACAAATTGGATGCAGTCTATCACAGTGCAATCCGTTTTGTCACCAAAGCCCCATATACTACCCACCATTGCGACCTGTACGCTCTCGTTGGCTGGCCCTCGCTTCATACTCGTCGCCAAACCCACTGGCTCCATGTCATCTACAAGACCCTGCTAGGTAAAGTCCCCCTTATCTCAGCTCGCTGGTCACCATAGCATCTCCCACCTGTAGCACACGCTCCAGCAGGTATATCTCTAGTCACCCCCAAAACCAATTCTTTCTTTGGCCGCCTCTCCTTCCAGTTCTCTGCTGCCAATGACTGGAACGAACTACAAAAATCTCTTAAATTGGAAACACTTATCTCCCTCACTAGCTTTAAGCACCAACTGTCAGAGCATCTTACAGATTACTGCACCTGTACATAGCCCACCTATAATTTAGCCCAAACAACTACCTCTTTCCCAACTGTATTTAATTTATTTATTTATTTTGCTCCTTTGCACCCCATTATTTTTATTTCTACTTTGCACATTCTTCCATTGCAAAACTACCATTCCAGTGTTTTACTTGCTATATTGTATTTACTTTGCCACCATGGCCTTTTTTGCCTTTACCTCCCTTCTCACCTAATTTGCTCACATTGTATATAGACTTGTTTTTTTTTACTGTATTATTGACTGTATGTTTGTTTTACTCCATGTGTAACTCTGTGTCGTTGTATGTGTCAAACTGCTTTGCTTTATCTTGGCCAGGTCGCAATTGTAAATGAGAACTTGTTCTCAACTTGCTTACCTGGTTAAATAAAGGTGAAATAAAAAAAATAAAATAAAATGGCTTGGTTTTTTGCTCTGACATGAACTGTCAACTGTGGGACCTTATATAGACAGGTGTGTGCCTTTCCAAATCATGTCCAATCAATTGAATTTACCACGGGTGGACTCCAATCAAGTTGTAGAAACATCTCAAGGATGATCGATGGAAAAAGGATGCACTGAGCTAAAAGTCGAGTCTCATAGCAAAGGGTCTGAATACTTATGTAAATATGTTTTTTTTTTTTTTATGTTTAATACATTTGCAAAAATGTCTAAAAACCTGTTTTAAAATAATGCTTTGTCATTATGGGGTATTGTGTGTAGATTGTTGAAGACCTTAATTTATGGAATCCATTTTAGAATAAGGCTGTGACATAACAAAATGTGAAAAAAGTCAAGGTGTCTGAATACTTCCCGAAGGCACTATAGTTTACGGGTAATAGATCCTCCAAACAGAGTTAAATACATAATCAAGCCTAACTGCACATGATAAACAAATATATTCCAATGACCAGTAAATAACTGTCCCCATGAGAAATTAGTCTAAGAACACAATGTAGTCGCTGTTTATTTTTACACGGCCTTTGACGACAAGCTCCCATGTATTGCCCTGCGAGGGCTACTCTGTGAGGGTCTCCTGGGGTTGGCTGTGCCATGTCTCTGGTCAGAAATGTTGTACACTCAATCTAGTTTAACAAGAGAGGAGAACCATGGAGGGTTTGTAATTGATGTTCAGAACATTGGGATGTGTTCCAAATGGCACCTTATTCCCTCTATAGTGCACTACTTTTGACCAGGACCCCTAGGGGCCTCTGGTGAAAAAGTAATGCACTATAGGATATGATGTGCCATTTGGGACAGAGACTCTTCACATGCACGGACCTGACCTGAATAAATGAAATGTAATAACAGCACAACATGAGACAGGATAGCGGCAGGTAACCTCGTGGTTAGAGCATTGGACTAGTAACCGAAAGGTTTCAAGATCGAATCCCCGAGCTGACAAGGTAAAAATGTGTCCTTCTGCCCCTGAACAAGGCAGTTAACAGACTATGCAGTCATTGAAAATAATAATGAGTTCTTAACTGATTTGCCTAGTTAAATAAAGATCAAATTAAAAAAATGTAAATAAGGATTAGACAGACGGCCAGTGGGGTTTAAATGTTTATTCATGTGTGAGGGGCTTATTCACATTGATTACACAGGGTGTTTGTGTTCAGCTCTGTGTGGCAATCGTTTCCTAATTGTCTCAGAATATGTATATGGTTGTTTGCATGTTTGTGTTAGGGTTTGCATGAAGGAGGCGTCTGTTCAGCTCTGTGTGGCAATCGTTTCCTAATTGTCTCAGAATATGTATATGGTTGTTTGCATGTTTGTGTTAGGGTTTGCATGAAGGAGGCGTCTGTTCAGCTCTGTGTGGCAATCGTTTCCTAATTGTCTCAGAATATGTTTATATGGATGTTTGCGTGTTTGTTTGCATGAAGGAGGCGTCTGCTAACCTGCAGTCGAACGGCATGCTCGTGTTTCCTCTTCATGTCGTTGATGTACCAGGCCACGCCTGTCATGGTGTAGATGGCTTCCTCCACTACCTCATAGCCCTCCTCTTGTGGGTCAAAGTGCTTGGCTATCTCCTGCAGAAGGAACACAATAGTTATTTAAACTAGTGCACTTCCCACAGACATGGCTTTTTAGTGAGAGATGTTCTGTTTGTTCTAGTAAGAAATTGAACCTACGGTGTCAATATATCTGAATCATTTCAAGCTGCTTTGGAGAACATGAGTTGGTTCCTTCAAAAATGCATCCTTTCTTCCTCCCATCCTCAAGAGTAATTACTGATCTGACATGGATGGATAGGGGCAATCTATGAAGTGGAAACCCATCTTTACACCTATCAATGTGTGTCAGATCAGTGATAACTTCAAGGGAGGGTAGGAAGGAAAGATGTATTTATGTATTTTAAAAGTATTTGAACCAGGATGCTATGGCAGGGCATTCCTTCGGTGGTTAGTTGGAGCAACTACCTGGAGCAACTACCTGGAGCAACTACCTGGAGCAACTACCTGGAGCAACTACCTGGAGCAACTACCTGGAGCAACTACCTGGAGCAACTACCTGGAGCAACTGTGATACTTGATGAGCCTCTCAACAGGCTGTATTCCAATAGTATTAGTGCTGATCTAGGACCTGTCGAAATAATTGTATTGATTGTGATCTAAAAAGGCTAAACTGATCCTAGATCAACACTCTTCTCTGAGACGCTTTGTGGACATTGGCCCTGATCTAGGATCAGGTCGCCCCCCTGTCCATATACATCTTATTCATTATGATCTAAAAAGGCAAAACTGATCCCATCTCTGTACCTGAAGCAATAGGTGGTACTTGAGGATCCTCTGTACAGGCTTGAGCAGGTAGGAGCCCAGGGGAAGGGAGCGTTTTAGTGAGGCCTGCCGCTCCCGGAACAACTTGGCCAAGGATTTGTTCCTCATGCAGTCTGTCAGAGCAGCCACAGAACTAGATGGAGACAGGACCGGGTCAGTACTACAGAAACAGAACTAGATGGAGAGAGGACCGGGTCAGTACTACAGAAACAGAACTAGATGGAGAGAGGACCGGGTCAGTACTACAGAAACAGAACTAGATGGAGAGAGTACCGGGTCAGTACTACAGAAACAGAACTAGATGGAGAGAGGACCGGGTCAGTACTACAGCCACAGAACTAGATGGAGAGAGGACCGGGTCAGTACTACAGAAACAGAACTAGATGGAGAGAGGACCGGGTCAGTACTACAGAACTAGAAGGAGAGAGGACCGGGTCAGTACTACAGAAACAGAACTAGATGGAGAGAGGACCGGGTCAGTACTACAGAACTAGATGGAGAGAGGACCGGGTCAGTACTACAGAAACAGAACTAGATGGAGAGAGGACCGGGTCAGTACTACAGAACTAGATGGAGAGAGGACCGGGTCAGTACTACAGAATGAGAGTCTAAATGAAAGTATTGGACAATGATTGAATAATTACACACAACACTTAGTTATGTGAAGTGATGAAACTGGTGCACATCTCCACACGTATCTCTACAATTCAATATGTGTCATATGTTCCCCCAATTACCCATTTCAATATGATCATAGTCATCGTTTTTGTTTCTCACCCATTTAATTTGAGAAAATGGACTACAATTTGTACATATCTCTGGAGTGGGTTGAAAACACAACTAGTAGGTGTGTAGGATGCACAGGAGGTTGGTGGCACTTTAATAGGGGAGGGCGGGCTCGTGGGGATGACTGGAGCAGAATGGTATCAATCACATACTTTCCAGGGGTTTGATGTCATTCCATTTGCTCTGTTCCAGCAGTAATGAGGCGGTCAACCCAATTTTTCTGTAGAACTCCTTTTTTGTGTGTAACAGCACAGCAAACAGAGTATACTTTCTACCACTAGGTGTCAGTAGCAGACATCCCCCCCATGGTTTTCTTCACATGCTCAGTCTGTTTCTGTGAACAGTTGAGCCAGTAAAAGCTGCACATGCGCCAGGTACACTGGCCAGCTAAGAGAGTTCACTTACTTTGGGTAGTTGGTACAGTACTGTGTATAGATCTCAAAATACTCTCTCTGAAAGAAAAAAATGATATGTTACATAGTCTCAATACTGTTCGAAAGGGAGTGTTTATCCACCAAAAATGATGACGAGTTATTGGTTTCGAGCACTGGACGAAACTCTTCAGCAGGGCAGAGAATCATGCACAGCATAATAGGATTGGAATTGCACTAACCTTCATGACGAAGCACCTAGCGATGGCAACAGGGTCATTGTCACACATATCTAAGGACTGCAACAGTTCACTGCAACACAGAGGTCAGAGATCAAAGATGAGGCCTGGTTAGATCAAATGGCAAATTATAGAGGTATGACTTTTGCAAATATATTGCAGATATCGTAGTGCTGTACATTTCAATCACACTCGTAACACACAAACCAAAGCAGCATTTACTTCAGGCTTTTGTCCACAACTCCCTGAAATGCTACATTTCATAATCAATACTAGAAAAAGAGATGTGGTTAAATATTGTTGTGTCCATCTGGTCTTCAGGCCCAAAGTTGTTTGCTTTGGAGCGTCGAGAGCCATGACCACAGGGAAATGGGCAGAGAGACAATCTTCCAACGTTAGGAGTTCGAATCATACTGATGTCCTACCACACGAGAGACACAGCAAACCCAGACCGCACGCCATGTCCTACCACACGAGAGACATAGCAAACCCAGACCGCACACCATGCCCTACCACACGAGAGACACAGCAAACCCAGACCGCACACCATGCCCTACCACACGAGAGACAGCAAACCCAGACCGCACGCCATGCCTTACCACACCCAGACCGCACGCCATGTCCTACCACACGAGTGACACAGCAAATCCAGACCGCACGCCATGCCCTACCACACGAGAGACAGCAAACCAAGACCGCACGCCATGCCTTACCACACCCAGACCGCACGCCATGCCCTACCACATGAGAGACACAGCAAACCCAGACCGCACACCATGCCCTACCACACGAGAGACACAGCAAACCCAGACCGCACGCCATGCCCTACCACACGAGAGACACAGCAAACCCAGACCTCACGCCACATCACGCCATGCCCTACCACACGAGACACAGCAAACCCAGACCGCACGCCACATCACACCATGCCCTACCACACGAGACACAGCAAACCCAGACCGCACGCCATGTCCTACCACACGAGAGACATAGCAAACCCAGACCGCACACCATGCCCTACCACACGAGAGACACAGCAAACCCAGACCGCACACCATGCCCTACCACACGAGAGACAGCAAACCCAGACCGCACGCCATGCCTTACCACACCCAGACCGCACGCCATGTCCTACCACACGAGTGACACAGCAAATCCAGACCGCACGCCATGCCCTACCACACGAGAGACAGCAAACCAAGACCGCACGCCATGCCTTACCACACCCAGACCGCACGCCATGCCCTACCACATGAGACACAGCAAACCCAGACCGCACACCATGCCCTACCACACGAGAGACACAGCAAACCCAGACCTCACGCCACATCACGCCATGCCCTACCACACGAGACACAGCAAACCCAGACCGCACGCCACATCACGCCATGCCCTACCACACGAGAGACACAGCAAACCCAGACCGCACGCCACATCACACCATGCCCTACCACACGAGACACAGCAAACCCAGACCATACACCACACCACAGAATGCCCTACCACACGAGAGACACAGCAAACCCAGACCGTACACCACACCACGCCCTACCACACGAGAGACACAGCAAACCCAGACCTCACGCCACATCACGCCATGCCCTACCACACGACACAGCAAACCCAGACCGCACGCCACATCACACCATGCCCTACCACACGAGACACAGCAAACCCAGACCGCACGCCACATCACACCATGCCCTACCACACGAGAGACACAGCAAACCCAGACCGCACGCCACATCACACCATGCCCTACCACACGAGACACAGCAAACCCAGACCGCACGCCACATCACACCATGCCCTACCACACGAGACACAGCAAACCCAGACCGCACGCCACATCACGCCATGCCTTACCACGAGACACAGCAAACCCAGACCTCACGCCATGCCCTACCACACGAGACACAGCAAACCCAGACCGCACGCCATGCCCTACCACACGAGACACAGCAAACCCAGACCGTACACCACACCACACCATGCCCTACCACACGAGACACAGCAAACCCAGACCGTACACCACACCACACCATGCCCTACCACACGAGAGACACAGCAAACCCAGACCTCACGCCACATCACGCCATGCCCTACCACACGAGACACAGCAAACCCAGACCTCACGCCACATCACGCCATGCCCTACTACACGAGAGACACAGCAAACCCAGACCTCACTCCACATCACGCCATGCCCTACCACACGAGTGACACAGCAAACCCAGACCGCACACCACATCACGCCATGCCCTACCACATGAGACACAGCAAACCCAGACCGCACGCCATGCCCTACCACACGAGTGACACAGCAAACCCAGACCGCACGCCACATCACGCCATGCCCTACCACATGAGTGACACAGCAAACCCAGACCGTACACCACACCACAGAATGCCCTACCACACGAGAGACACAGCAAACCCAGACCGCACGCCATGCCCTACCACACGAGAGACACAGCAAACCCAGACCTCACGCCACATCACGCCATGCCCTACCACACGAGAGACACAGCAAACCCAGACCGCACGCCACATCACGCCATGCCCTACCACACGAGACACAGCAAACCCAGACCTCACGCCACATCACCCCATGCCCTACCACACGAGACACAGCAAACCCAGACCGTACACCACACCACACCATGCCCTACCACACGAGAGACACAGCAAACCCAGACCGTACACCACATCACGCCATGCCCTACCACACGAGACACAGCAAACCCAGATTTCACGCCACATCACGCCATACCACACGAGACACAGCAAACCCAGACCGCACGCCATGCCCTACCACACGAGAGACACAGCAAACCCAGACCGCACGCCATGCCCTACCACACGAGAGACACAGCAAACCCAGACCTCACGCCACACCACAGAATGCCTTACCACACAAGAGACACCGCAAACCTCACGCCACAGCACGCCATGCCCTACCACACGATACACACAGCAAACCCAGACTGCACACCACACCTCAGCATGCCATGCCCTCAGTGCTAGCATGCACTTTGTCAGCCACTTCAGATGGGCAAACCAAAACTTACCATCCACAACCACTGGAGTAGCAAAAACAGTCCCCCGATAAGACTAAACAATCAGGGGACGACAACAGACAGATGTCAGTTTGGTAAACAGCTTCCGAGGCCTCTGTCTTCAACGTCTTTGGTCTCACAGAGTTTAGCCATATAACAGCCGGGAACACATGAGTTATTTAGGACAGGGTTTTAATTACAATGCAGACTGGTAGAGGCAGTATAAGGAAAAGGAAAGGCTGATAAAAGGTCAAGAGAGCGAGAGAGAAGCGTGGCTGAAGAGCGAGAGAGAAGCGTGGCTGAAGAGTGAGAGGGAGAGAGAAGCATGATCTCCCTTTAACACGGGACGCATGAACCATGATCTCCCTTTAAAATGGGACGCATGAACCATGATCTCCCTTTAAAATGGGATGCATGAACCATGATCTCCCTTTAAAATGGGAAGCATGAACCATGATCTCCCTTTAAAATGGGAAGCATGAACCATGATCTCCCTTTAAAATGGGAAGCATGAACCATGATCTCCCTTTAAAATGGGACGCATGAACCATGATCTCCCTTTAAAATGGGACGCATGAACCATGATCTCCCTTTAAAATGGGACGCATGAACCATGATCTCCCTTTAAAATGGGAAGCATGAACCATGATCTCCCTTTAAAATGGGATGCATGAACCATGATCTCCCTTTAAAATGGGAAGCATGAACCATGATCTCCCTTTAAAATGGGACGCATGAACCATGATCTCCCTTTAAAATGGGACGCATGAACCATGATCTCCCTTTAAAATGGGAAGCATGAACCATGATCTCCCTTTAAAATGGGATGCATGAACCTTAAATGTTACAGGGACAATTTGGGTAAAAGATAAAGATAAATTCCTGATGAGCACCAGTTACACTCTGAAGTACAGCTATTGGGCATCGATGGTGAAGAAGCAGACAGGTAAAGTGCTTCAGGCCAATCACAGGTTAGGTTGACAACACCTCAGAACAGAACAGCTCATATCTCTTTTCTCCCTGAGGGGGAAAACACACCATCAGCACATAATTGAACAAACCAACCGTTATGGGGCTAAATAAGATTCACCCAGTAACCACGCCAACAGGACAAATGGCTTTTCTATCTCTAACCAGAAGTTAGAAAAACACAGGAATCAAATGAGTTACTTTGTTCCAGACGGGATGCCCTTTGGTTGTAGGGTGAGATCCACAAAATAACATGACACTTCAAGTCATCAACCATCCCTTGACTGTCAGTTGGGAGAAGATGTGTAGGTATACTTCTATAACATAACCGTAGGGCCGGGACGATACCAGTATCGCAATACTCATTAGCATTAAGGCAAGGAAACAAAACATGAAGCGGATTTAACTTCTTTAGGAAAACAGCCCTAATGTTGGAAACAAACATCATTATGTCGTCATCCAGAGTCACATGTGTTTACTTTCCAAGCTACAGCATAACACAATATTTGACATACAGCGGGTTTTTAAAGGACCAAGGAGTTCGGTCTGCTTCGTTTACATTTTTGCCCTGGAAAAAACATGACGATACTGCTATCGTCACAACCCTACATGACTCTAGCAGGCACAACTTGACACATTCAAACAGTCATTTACACAGCCACTGGCGTCTACAATCAAGCACCACTGCGGAGTGCCTTTTTGAAGACAGTGTATATAGACAGTGTATATAGACAGAAACAGAATGTAAGCTCGCCAGATCAGGATGGTGGTACGAGGCTAGTGAGCACCAATATTCCATGTGCCTCTCAATCCCTTTTCACACAAATTCCAGACACACTTTATTTCAGGTGCTTTCTTATGAGCCAACCACTCTACAAAATAACAATTAGGTAGGAAGTGCCACTGTGCAATGAAATTCAGAGTTTATCATCTATACCAGTCTGCCTAAAATGGAACAAATATTCATCCATCTTGATTTGCTGGCTCGTTGCAATACTTATATACAGTACACTACCAAAGTTGTTAGAGGATGTACTCTACTGTGTACAAAGGCCTCTGAACAGTGACCCTGACTAAAGTGCTACTGAATGATCCTACTTCTTCTCAATAGGCAGGGCTAGAAAATGCTTATTTTGGTGCTACACCTCATTGAAATACTCTAGCGTGGGTTTTGTGTTTTATTCCAGTGACCCTGGGGCGAGCACGGATGACTTTCGTTAGAGGACATTGGGGAAAAAAACATGTCGTTTGGCCAGTGAATATAAAGCACAAGGCCATTTTCATTGTGCTTACTTAATGACAGACGTCATATGTGCTACTGCAGTAGTAGGGGAAAGGGGAGGCTACCGGTGTACCATTTCTGACTTCAGGGAGTATTGCATGTCATCGTAAATCAAAGTTAAAAAGGACAGGACCCACCACTAACAAACATTATTGTGGATGCTGGAGCATAGATGGGACTCTCTAATCTCAGGCACTGTAGGATAGCATTGGGTAGTGAGGTGGGTGGCCTGGACACGACCCACCACTAACAAACAGTAGGAGTGTGGTGACGTTACTGGTCATGAGGCCAGCTATCTTTAGCACACAGCTTTTGGTGTTCAGATGCTTCAGTGAATAAGAGGACGAGAGAGTAGCTATTTGTATGTGTGTGTGCCCACAGACATTGTTTTGGGAGGCAGTGTGGTTCAATTATTTATTTTTCCTAAACACAGGACTTGGCCCCTGTTCACTTGCAACCCAAATCTCTCTCTCTCTGATAGGCCTCTGTGGGTCTCTGGCTCTAGATCTGACACACTAATACAATTGGGCCTTTCAGAGCACAAAGGACCACTGTCAACACAGGCGGGCCTTCTGTAAACTGCTCCCCGGCACCATGAACCAACTGTGGTGTACAAAACCATTGATGACAAATGATGAGAGTGGTAGCCTGACACAAAAGTGTAACCGAGTAAATATGCTGTTTCATTGTCTACTGGAGCGAGACGTGCAAAGAACGTGTGTCTGTTGCAGGAATGCGTGTGTTAACGTGTGTCTGTTGCAGGCATGCGTGTGTTAACGTGTGTCTGTTGCAGGCATGCGTGTGTTAACGTCTGTCTGTTGCAGGCGCATGCGTGTGTTAACGTGTGCCGTAAACGCCAACATCAAATCCATCATTGTAAATGTGGTCTTCCAAGCTCAGCAATCAACATTTCCATTGAGAGCAATTTCACCCATCAAATCAGGCACATCAATTCTGAAATTCTCCTCTTGTAAATATTTAATGAACGTGACTGACTCTGAGAATCCTTACTTGTGTTCTGTTAAGGACACAATAGTTTCATCAATAGTTCAATAGAATTGCCTTGACAATGTAAATGGTGTTAATCCGTGTGTAACTTGGGTACTGGGGAAAACAGTCACTCACTCTTTCATTCATTCAGTCGTTCACTCCTTCGTACAGTAATTCCTTACATCCTCACAAGGATAAGAGAAATGAGTTAGTCAGCGGCTCACCTGTTGAACTCGTAAATGTCCTCGATGTTTCCAAACAGGGCACACACCTGTTCTGGTCTAATGGGTAGGTCTGCCTGGTCGATGATGTGGGCCAGGTAGTCCTGCAAGGCAGATAGTCACAATTCACCTGACTACATCATGACGCAAAAGTCTCAAACGAAGAAAAAAAAGTGGATTCATTTACTTTTATGCCTACATTTTAGTATGGACTTTCCACTTTTCATCAATGAGCATTTTAGGTCCACACACTATCTACTAAATAGAGTCTAACTAAATAGCACCGTGTTCATGAAACATGCTCACACCTAGTCTTAAAAACCCAGGTACGCTACATTTTCCCCCCGTATTTTCAAAGCGCTATGGACACCTATCAAATCATAACGCTTTGTTTTAAAGTCCAATCACCACAGGGATTTATTTGGTATAAATGACTTGGTAAGAATGGGTACTTCGGAGCCACATATAGATAGTACCTCAAGCATATGGGGCGGCAGGGTAGCCTAGTGGTTAGAGTGTTGGTCTAGTAACCTAAAGGTTGCAAGTTCAAATCCCTGAGCTGACAAGGTACAAATCTGTCATTCTGCCCCTGAACAAGGCAGTTAACCCACTGTTCCTAGGCCGTCATTGAAAATAAGAATGTTCTTAATTAACTGACTTGCCTAGTTAAATAAAATACATGGTTTTGTACTTTTGTCACACTTTTCATCACGTATCTCTGTGGTGTTTGCATTCTGTTTCTATGAGAAACAAAAAGATGGGAATGTATCAGGGACATATCACTGTCTTTGACATGTATATGCAGTCTGATATAACTGTAACAAGAAATTAGGGAGGACAGAAATACAGGAAAACTGGATTGCAGAAAGAGACATTTGTGTAGGAGTATGGCTAACGGTGGGATGTTTCTCTTAACCTTTATTTACCCAGGTAGGCAAGTTGAGAACAAGTTCTCATTTACAACTGCGACCTGGCCAAGATGAGGCAAAGCAGTTCGACAGATACAACAACACAAGAGTTACACCTGGAGTAAAACAAAACACACAGTCAATAATACAGTAGAAAAATAAGTCTATATACAATGTGAGGTGAGATAAGGCAGGTAAAGGCAACAAAAAAAAGGCCATGGTGGCGAAGTAAATACAATATAGCAAGTAAAACACTGGAATGGTAGATTTGCAGTGGAAGAAAGTGCAAAGTAGACATAGAAAAAGGAAGAATTGGTTTTGGGGGTGACCAGAGAGATATACCTGCTGGAGCGCATGCTACAGGTGGGTGATGCTATGGTGACCAGGTCGCAGTGGTGGGTAGTATATGGGGCTTTGGTGACAAAACAGATGGCACTGTGATAGCCTGCATCCAATTTATTGAGTAGGGTATTGGAGGCTATTTTGTAAATTACATCGCCGAAGTCGATGATTGGTAGGATGGTCAGTTTTACAAGGGTATGTTTGGCAGCATGAGTGAAGGATGCTTTGTTGCGAAATAGGAAGCCAATTCTAGATTTAACTTTGGATTGGAGATGTTTGATGTGAGTCTGGAAGGAGAGTTTACAGTCTAACCAGACACGTAGGTATTTGTAGTTGTCCACATATTCTAAGTCAGAGCCGTCCAGAGTAGTGATGTTGGACGTGTGTGTCACTAAGCATGACATCATAGACATAGGCATGACATCACAATGTAGGAAAGGGTATAAAAGCCCAAATCCACCAGTACTGATTCAGTTGAGTGACAGAGGGCCGTTGGTACATAGAATTAGAATACTTAAGAGCAATACAATCTGATCTCTATGGGTTGGTAAGTACCTTCATCTGACTTCAGTAATACCTTAACGCTGTGTCCCAAATGGCACCCTCTCTCCTAAATAGTGCACTACCTTTTATCTGGGACAGCCCACAGGGCTCTGGTCAAAGGTAGTGCACTATACAGTCTGGTAGTGCACAACCAGTCTGTTTTATATGAGGATTTTTATTCGCTCTTTATTGCAAATATTCAGATAACTGTCTATAACTTTCACCAGTGACTAAAATAAGAAAAGGGTAGCTAGTGATTTAAAAACTACAAAAATATATATATATATATATATATATATTCTATACTGGTCATTGGGAAATACCAGGATAAAGTAAACTAGCATTCATGCAACCTATGAAAGCACATTTAAAATATAACCAAAACTAAAAGTGGTGCGCTTGCCTCAGCTATATATGTGTATACAGTACAGCAGGCAAATATTTGTCTCTGATTAGGCCTAACTGTTAAGGTGGCACTGGATACAAATCCTATTAAATTGTTTTCTATGTAATTCAATGGGGCAGAATACAGGACTCTATTGTGATGCTCAGCTGGTCAGCGTAGGCATGACATTAGAATGACATCACAATGCGTTGTCATGAGGTCAAACACAAAATCCCAAATCCATTACTGATTCAGTCACAGACAGTTAGCTGGAGTGACTGGATGGTGGTGAGTAGACATGTCTTCAATGTCTTACTAAAACTCCACTACTGGATAAATAGGAAACAGAGAGCGTTGTGGTTACATTACATGTTTTAATAATTAAACTACTTGTAAAGAAAGATAGTTGGTTTAGGGGAACAATGGCTAGTGTAAAGAAACTGTCTCTCAAAGCAAAGGATTAATATGAGGAATGAACCAATCAGAATATGTGGGTGTGGTCACAGATGTCAAAGTTTAGGTTAGTGGTGGGGCTCGTTATTCGTACATGCATACTGTAGAACTGCTCATAGGCTCTTGGTGATGATTGTGTTCTTTGCATCCTCTCTCTATGGAGAAACATGGGATGTGTCTTGTGTGAATGGTGTATTTAGCCTATATGTTATGAGACTGTTGTATTTACAGTACTAGTCAAAAGTTTGGACACACAAGCTTTTTTCTTTATTTGTACTATTTTCTTGTTAGCTGCTTTTCCTTCACTCATTCCAAACCATCCACCTTGGGTTGAGGTCGGGTGATTGTAGAGGCCAGGTCATCTACCATTATTCTACAATGTAGAAAATAACTCAAATAAAGGAAAACCCTTGAGTAAGCGTGTCCAAACTTTGGACTGGTACTGTACATGTTCTGTTACTCCTGCTAGAAGAATGGCAAATGAATCGAGCAGTCCTGACCTAAGGGTCAAAGGTCAGAGAGGACTCACGGATAAAAGAGAGGATGGGTCAAAGAGAGCAGAGAGCACCAAGGAGAGGTGCAATATCGTACTCCATAAAGAAATGGAGAGCAGGTGGGAGGAGAGAGAGACGGAGAATCAGCGTCTGAAAGATAAGCTCCGCCGGATGGAGGAGGAAGAAGCAGAGCAGGCTCAGGAGGCCGCGCAAAGCCTTCTGGAGAGGTGCAAAAATACGGTCAAGAAAGAGAGAGATAAAAGGACTCAGCTGGTTGAAAGGGCCAGGACCATGATCCAGGAGGAGACCAACAGACGAACAGAGTTGGAGGAAGAGCTACGGAAGATGAAAGAAGGACAGCTGGAGAAACTCCAACAAATCAAAAGGAAGATAGAGATGCACCTTAGAAAGAATATGGAAGAGGAGTTTGAAGGACGACTACAGGAAGCTATTCAAGAGATTGAGAGGAAGAAAAATGCTGAAATTGAGTGGTTCAAGGAGGAGCAAAACCTGAAAGACTATGATCTCCAGCTGAGACAGACGAGGATCATGAAAGCTGGAAGAGAGCATCAACAACAGTCTGAGATGCTAAGATGGCAGGCAAGGCAGACATTATGACCAAGATTATGATGATGTTATATGATGACAATAACAATGACAATGACTTTACATGAGTATTATGATGATTATTATTGAATAGCAGAATAGAGATCGTAATTGCAATTGTTGTTAATTTAGTATTAACATTTTGAATTACAGAAAGTGATTGAGAAAATGAGAGCCCAGAGCCTGACAGAGCAACAGGTGGAGGGTGATCAGGCTGCGGCGGAGCCCCAGGGACTCGTCGTGTGCAAGCCTAGGCCCCGGGCCGACCTCACACCACAGTCCTGGCTCCAGACCCAGACTGACCAAGCTCCGGAGCCCAACCAGGATTTAGAGCCTGAGATGGCTGCCAAGGCTCAATGTATAGTGATGGACATCGAGCTTGATGACAACGAATGGATCGATGTAGATGTTGCCTACAAGGAGAGGATCGTCCATTCGTCGGAGATTGAAGATGCCAAGCAGAGGCTCCTCAAGGAGGCAGAGGAAGCTGAGCAGAAGGCTCAGGCCGAGGAAGCTGAGCAGAAGGCTCAGGCCGAGGAAGCTGAGCAGAAGGCTCAGGCCGAGGAAGCTGAGCAGAAGGCTCAGGCCGAGGCCTTTGAGATCGAACGTCAGAAGATCATTGCGGAACTGAAGAAAAATCACAAACAGTTCCTGGTGGATGAAGATGAAGAAGAGGACCCAGAGGGCTCAGATTGCTCAAGCCTCCAGACCGAGACCAGTGACGAAGAGGACAAGGACTTCCAAGATGAGGCAGAAAAAAAAGCGTTCATCAAAAACAGCAAGTGCAGAAGGGCGGTGTACTGGCTGAACAAAATAGTAAGACAAAACCACGAGACAAAGATCAAGAAGACCTTCGTAAATGAGGAAAAGAAAGGGGACCAGTTGGTCATCAAAGGCAATTTAGACCGAGGCATGACCTGTGCTATGTTTGAGCAGAAAAAAAGGGCCACGCTGCTGATGGCAATGGAAGAACGAAAGAAGGTAGAGGAGGAATGGTTGAGGAGCCAAAGGGAAAAGTCCCAGAAGAAGCAGGCCAAGAGGCAACCGAAGATGGAGAAGTCCAACACCCAACCCTATCCAAAACAGGTACGATTCTCAGGGTTTGACCTCCTGTTGAATACGTGTGCGTCATTTGAGCATTTCACATATTATTACAAAGTAGATCCTCTTGATGGGTGCAAATGAACTGCCAGAATCAGACAACACAAAGGTAAATGTAGCACTGATACTTCTGAGGTAGTGAAATGGGTTAAGGTTTATTTAAAACCAATGTACAGTAGTTTTTTTGTGCATTAGGGAATCTCAAAACAGTTATGGGTTTTCTAGCTCAGAATTAGTCCCCGAAGTTAGCACTAATGACATTAATATCCTGAAAGAGCTAATAATACAGACAGCAAAGTTCCATCCTGATTAAACTAATGTCAATTTTCTCTTCTCCTATTGTCCTCTATTGGGGGTGAAAGTCTGCCAGACAGAAACTTCGCCCCTAACTGCAGATGCCAGATCACTTCTCCCCTAACTGCAGATGCCAGATCACTTCTCCCCTCCCGCCCCTCCTTCAAGCCAAACTTTTTTCGTCCCTCCTCCTTTTTCACATCACTGAACATTTGAACAGCCCGAGTGAGCGCCACACACACACACACTAATTTCTTTACTTTTTCTACTTTGACTAATAAAGCCTATTTACCTAAATACTTTTTTTGATTCATTGCCTCCATTTTTATTTTTTAACATCTGCCCTGATTGTCTCTATATTATTTTGGTTTGTATCTAACCAATACATGTCAAAGTTCAAACATAAATAACAAATTATTCTGAGAAACACCGTGTGACACTGATAACACGCCATTTAAGTATGTTTTGAAAATTCATACTGTAGTTACTGTACCATTCTCTGGATGATGATTGACAGGACCTGCCACGTTATGCTCAGGACCTGCCACGTTATGCTCAGGACCTGCCACGTTATGCTCAGGACCTGCCACGTTATGCTCAGGACCTGCCACGTTATGCTCAGGACCTGCCACGTTATGCTTAGGACCTGCCACGTTATGATCAGGACCTGCCACGTTATGATCAGGACCTGCCACGTTATGCTCAGGCTTTTACATTTGTCCGTAGACTGAAATCTGTATATACAAAAAGGGAGCAAATAGACCCTTTTGCAAACTGCTTGACAAGTCAGCATTATTTTAGGGTCTGGGTTGATCTCATAACTGTAACCCCTCAACGATTATTTTGACATCTAAACTTGGTCATGAGACAATATAACATATGCAAGGGACAGCATAAGTGTGTGTGTTTGTGTATTGATATGCCACTTTGTGCTAAAATAAATACTCGGAGACTCTCCTGCTTCCAGTTGCTGCACTTCCATAGTCATTCAGGTTGTGTGTGTGTGTGTGTGTGTATGCACGCGTGTGTGTGAGACAGTTAGTCATCCATCCACTAGAGGGCGTGAGTGAACAGCATGGTGAAATCTGACATGTCTCGTTTTTGTCTAGCAGTTCAAAACGCACCGAACAAAAGACAGTAATCATCATGCAGGTTGACCAAAATAACGCTGTTAGCGCCACGTAACAGTCAGCTTCCAATTTGGCGCAAGCGAACGCAAAAGGTATCCGCTTTACTCAGTGTAAGCAAGCGTCAGAGAGGGGCTTTGTACTAGATCTGTGATGTTATGCTTAACATGCTGCATTTTGTTAATCCTCCGGGCAATGGGATGCAGTCCAACCATCTGCAGACATTATAGCACACTCAACGAGGATAAATAACAGATCTACGTGTGGGCTATGTGCTTTAACCGAAGTGGTCAACTCCGGTCAAAGGGATCATACGAGGTGAACAGAGAACACCAGCGAGACGAGAGATGCTTCAACCACGCCGCACATCATGACGGTTGTCTAAACATTTGAGTTTCGTTGTACCATAACCTAGGCCCAAAACAGGTTTTTGAAGCACACAACATTGTTCAGTCTGGTGAATTGAGGTTAGATAAAACTAAACAAAAGCTCATTGTTTACAAGCACACACACAGGTCGGCGGGTGCATGTACATTCGTCTCAGTGTTCATCTTCGAATGCAAATCTTCATTGGAATAGTTCATTACACAATGACGTGTGCAAATTTCCCCTTATCCAAAAACACACTTACCTAATCCTTCTTAAATACACAAAACATGTTATTCAACAGATGCACATGATGAAGTTATCTTATAGTATGTACTGTACCAATTTACTTACACAAACACACACACAAAGGGCACGGCACACACACACACAAAGGGCACACATACACAAAGGGCACACATACACAAAGGGCACACACACATTCGGGCAGGTACGTACAAACAAGTGTAAACTAGGCTGTGATGGAGGCATGTTAGATTCCAGTTGATGTGAAATGCAGTCAAGGTATAATCAGAAAAGCAGATCAGACCTCAGATGGAGGATTAGCTCAGAATGTTCAGCCGTCTATTTACACTTTCATTTCTAAATCCAACACACACCACTCCACACTGTTAGTATCTAAACAGCTACTCCCCCCCACCAAATAAAGCAAGATACTAATATCAATATGTTTTAGTTTGATTTCCTTCTCGTTTGGTATGTGGAATTGGAGACAAATGGGAGGGGAGTTGCTGTGTGGGAGATAGAATGATGGTCAAAGATAAAAGGTTAAAAAATATATATTTAAAAAAAAAGTCTAAATAAAACAGTGAAAAGTACATTTGAATGACACTAAGTGGCAGTGTTTTTACAGCTAAGGCCGGTTTGCCTGAGGCTGATGCCGTGCAGGTGTTTGTACACATACATATACACACACTCTCATTCAAATAAACACATACAAGAACACACACATACATGTAATAGTGCCAGACATGCACACAAACGTATACAGTTGGCATTGATGTTATGATTTAAGTTGTCCTTGATGTCTTTTGTTTGAAATGTATTTAAATGTTATTTCTAGCATTATTGTTTGCCGTTTTCTTCTGTCTTCTCTTTAGTTCATTCTCTTGGTTGCTGGTGCATTGGGGGGTTCTTGGGGGTGGGGAATGGAATGAATTGTATTTGTTATTTTCCTGGGGGGGGGGCTATGGGAGGGGTCTCGAATGGTCTAATGGTTGAGGGACAGCTATTGGGGAACTGTGGGGGGGGATCTTGGAGGGTTCGGGTTCACGTTTTTTGTCCTGCTGGTAGATCGGTCAACATGCCCCTGGGCAAGGTATTGACCCTGGATGCTTCTGTGTGACGCTCTGAATGGGAATCTGTTGGATGACTGGTGTGATGTAGTTGTTGAGCAGGTATATATGCAGGTATACTGTTTGTTTACAATATTCAATAAAATAAATAAATAAAAAACACACTTACCTAATCCTTCTTAAATACACAAAACTTGTTATTCAACAGATGCACATGATCTCAAGGTTTACCTTATAGTATGTACTGTACCAATTTACTTACACAAACATAGGTACCTACACACATGGGAACACACACACAAACGGGCACAAACACACACACCCCCAAAAGAGGACACACATATATACAGTGGGGCAAAAAAGTATTTAGTCAGCCACCAATTGTGCAAGTTCTCCCACTTAAAAAGATGAGACCTGTAATTTTCATCATAGGTACACTTCAACTATGACAGACAAAATGAGAAAAAAATCCAGAAAATCACTTTGTAGGATTTTTAATGAATTTATTTGCAAATTATGGTGGAAAATAAGTATTTGGTCAATAACAAAAGTTTCTCAATACTTTGTTATATACCCTTTGTTGGCAATGACAGAGGTCAAACATTTTCTGTAAGTCTTCACAAGGTTTTCACACACTGTTGCTGATATTTTTGCCCATTCCTCCATGCAGATCTCCTCTAGAGCAGTGATGTTTTGGGGCTGTTGCTGGGCAACACTGACTTTCAACTCCCTCCAAATATTTTCTACGGGGTTGAGATCTGGAGACTGGCTAGGACCTTGAAATGCTTCTTACAAAGCCCCTCCTTCATTGCCCGGGCGGTGCGTTTGGGATCATTGTCATGCTAAAAAATCCAACCACGTTTCATCTTCAATGCCCTTGCTGATGGAGGGAGGTTTTCACTCAAAATCTCACGATACATGGCCCCATTCATTCTTTCCTTTACACGGATCAGTCGTACTGGTCCCTTTGCAGAAAAACAGCCCCAAAGCATGACGTTTCCACGCCCATGCTTCACAGTAGGTATGGTGTTCTTTGGATGCAACTCAGCATTCTTTGTCCTCCAAACACAACGAGTTGAGTTTTTACCAAAAAGTTATATTTTGGTTTCATCTGACCATATGACATTCTCCCAATCTTCTTCTGGATCATCCAAATGCTCTCTAGCAAACTTCAGATGGGCCTGGACATGTACTGGCTTAAGCAGGGGGACACGTCTGGCACTGCAGGATTTGAGTCCCTGGCGGCGTAGTGTGTTACTGATGGTAGGCTTTGTTCCTTTGGTCCCAGCTCTCTGCAGGTCATTCACTAGGTCCCCCCGTGTGGTTCTGGGATTTTTGCTCACCGTTCTTGTGATCATTTTGACCCCACGGGGTGAGATCTTGCGTGGAGCCCCAGATAGAGGGAGATTATCAATAGTCTTATATGTCTTCCATTTCCTAATAATTGCTCCCACAGTTGATTTCTTCAAACCAAGCTGCTTACCTATTGCAGATTCAGTCTTCCCAGCCTGGTGCAGGTCTACAATTTTGTTTTTGGTGTCCTTTGACAGCTCTTTGGTCTTGGCCATAGTGGAGTTTGGAGTGTAACCTATTTGAGGTTGTGGACAGCTGTCTTTTATACTGATAACAAGTTCAAACAGGTAACGAGTGGAGGACAGAGGAGCCTCTTAAAGTAGAAGTTACAGGTCTGTGAGAGCCAGAAATCTTGCTTGTTTGTAGGTGACCAAATACTTATTTTCCACCATAATTTGCAAATAAATTAATTAAAATCCTACAAAGTGATTTTCTGGATTTTTTTTCTCTCATTTTGTCTGTCATAGTTGAAGTGTACCTATGATGAAAATTACAGGTCTCTCATCTTTTTAAGTGGGAGAACTTGCACAATTGGTGGCTGACTAAATACCTTTTTGCCCCACGTGTGTGTGTGTGTGTGTGTGTGTGTGTGTGTGTGTGTGTGTGTGTGTGTGTACACACACACACACACACACACACACACACACACACAATTGCTCAAAAAAATAAAGGGAACACTAAAATAACATGAAATATTCTTATTAAATACTTTTTTCTTTACATAGTTGAATGTGCTGACAACAAAATCACACAAAAATGATCAATGGAAATCAAATTTATCAACCCATGGAGGTCTGGATTTGGAGTCACACTCAAAATTAAAGTGGAAAACCACACTACAGGCTGATCCAACTTTGATGTAATGTCCTTAAAACAAGTCAAAATGAGGCTCAGTAGTGTGTGTGGCCTCCACGTGCCTGTATGACCTCCCTACAACGCCTGGACATGCTCCTGATGAGGTGGCGGATGGTCTCCTGAGGGATCTCCTCCCAGACCTGGACTAAAGCATCCGCCAACTCCTGGACAGTCTGTGGTGCAACGTGGCGTTGGTGGATGGAGTAAGACATGATGTCCCAGATGTGCTCAATTGGATTCAGGTCTGGGGAACGGGCGGGCCAGTCCATAGCATCAATGCCTTCCTCTTGCAGGAACTTCTGACACTCCAGCCACATGAGGTCTAGCATTGTCTTGCATTAGGAGGAACCCAGGGCCAACCGCACCAGCATATGGTCTCACAAGGGGTCTGAGGATCTCATCTCGGTACCTAATGGCAGTCAGGCTACCTCTGGCGAGCACATGGAGGGCTGTGCGGCCCCCCAAAGAAATGCCACCCCACACCATGACCTACCCACCGCCAAACCGGTCATGCTGGAGGATGTTGCAGGCAGCAGAACGTTCTCCACGGCGTCTCCAGACTGTCATGTCTGTCACATGTGCTCAGTGTGAACCTGCTTTCATCTGTGAAAGGCACAGGGCGCCAGTGGCGAATTTGCCAATCTTGGTGTTCTCTGGCAAATGCCAAACGTCCTGCACGATGTTGGGCTGGAAGCATAACCCCCACTTGTGGACGTCAGGCCCTCATACCACCCTCATGGAGTCTGTTTCTGACTCTGAGCAGACACATGCACATTTGTGGCCTGCTGGAGGTCATTTTGCAGGGCTCTGGCAGTGCTCCTCCTTGCACAAAGGCGGAGTTAGCGGTCCTGCTGCTGGGTTGTTGCCCTCCTATGGCCTCCTCCACATCTCCTGATGTACTGGCCTGTCTCCTGGCAGCGCCTCCATGCTCTGGACACTACGCTGACAGACACAGCAAACCTTCTTGCCACAGGTTGCATTGATGTGCCATCCTGGATGAACTGCACTACCTGAGCCACTTGTGTGGGTTGTAGACTCCGTCTCATGCTACCACTAGAGTGAAAGCACCGCCAGCATTCAAAAGTGACCAAAACATCAGCCAGGAAGCATAGGAACTGAGAAGTGTTCTGTGGTCACCACCTGCAGAACCACTCCTTTATTGGGGGTGTCTTGCTAATTGCCTATAATTTCCACCTGTTGTCTATTCCATTTGCACAACAGCATGTGAAATGTATTGTCAATCAGTGTTGCTTCCTAAGTGGACAGTTTGATTTCACAGAAGTGTGATTAACTTGGAGTTACATTGTGTTGTTTAAGTGTTCCCTTTATTTTTTCGAGCAGTATATATATATATATATATATTTAGCAGACGCTCTTATCCAGAGCGACTTACAAATTGGGCACGCACACATTCGGGCAGGTACGCACAAACAAATGTAAACTAGGCTGTGATGGAGGCATGTTAGATTCCAGTTGATCTGAAATGCAGTCAAGGTATAATCAGAAAAGCAGACCTCAGATGGAGGATTAGCTCAGAATGTTCAGCCGTCTATTTACACTTTCATTTCTAAATCCAACACACACCACTCCACACTGTTAGTATCTAAACAGCTACTCCCCCCCCCGAAATAAAGCAAGATACTAATATCAATATGTTTTAGTTCGATTTCCTGCTTGATCACGGGTTATCATTTAGTGCCCCCCTTCTGTTCAATGCCTGCAACGTTTCCCTGGTGGCTCACTGAGGGAGGTCTCCTGTTCCCTTACTCCCTGTAAATCAAGGCTTTCCTCAGTCTGACATCAGACAACCTGCTCCTTGGGGACTACTTTCTCTCATCTATTCAACACATGCTGGTGATGTAGACACACACACACACACACACACACACACACACAAATATGAAATATGAAAAGGAAAAAAAAAAAAGAGCGAGCGAGAGCGAGAGAAAGAAAAAGTGGAAGAGAAAGAGAAAGAAATACTTGTTTTCCTCACCTCTGGTCCTCATGGGAGGAAGCAAACTTTCTAGAGTGAAGTGTGTTAGTGTTTCCTTCTCTGTCATATTAATGCTCATGGGACAAGAGCATGCAGGCAACAATGGAAAGGATGCATATTGGGCTAAGTTAGCGTCGCTTACTGATGCCACCTTCCCAGAAACCTAAAATACTGGCCGACCCCAGGCTAGTGCTAATGTCAGTGGCTTCATGGGTATGCTGTATCGTTGGGAACACTGGTTTGAATCTCGAGTCGACCGTGGCAGAGAAGGATCCTGTTACATATGGTTGAATGGATAATGGGGTGGGGTAGTGGTTGGAGTCGTGCCTGAATACACTGACCTATTTGGTGCAAACGTATACGAGTCAGCATATTTCAACAAAAACGTACATCACAAATTTTAACGAATGAATATACAGGCAATCCACACCCAAATGGAGTTATGGTATCCGCTCATCAAATACAGTGGAGAAATGGTGTCAGTGGAGATGTCATTTACAGCACCGTGGACTAAAGCCCACGGTGAAATCAGTTCTTTCTGCTTCGACGGAAAAGTCAACATTCCCCCGAATGTGGAACACCGCTTCGGATTGTGTGTTACACACCGCTCATTTTCCAATCCTACGGATTTACCTCACCGAGGCATACTTTTGCTAAAACATTTCCAAGTTCACAGGGAAATTCCAGCTCATGCGAAACCCGCACACGTACAATGTATCGTTTTACATCTCTGAGCCAGTTAAAGAGGCTCGAATGAAAATCAAACCAGGCACCATGGCCAGCACCCAAAACCCACAAACGTCAAAGAGGGAATTGTGATAGAAAATACTGGAATAGTAAGTATGGGTTTTCTCTATTGGTGAATGAATGGTCAGGTAAGATCATGGATGATTGTGAAGACATCTTTTTGTGGGTGGAGGGGGATAGTATAGGAGTGTTGGGTTGGCGCTGTGTGGTTAGTTAAATAGATTTAGGGACCCTGCCTCTGTTGTTTGATATCTATAGAGAGGCCCTACCTTACATCCTCCAACAACTCAAGCTTGAAGAGAATAAACCTTTGTCATTTCAGTGAGAAAGTAAAAAGGTGTCTTGTGCCTTTCACACATAAATCAACCCGTTACCACTGACAGCAGGTTCTTCAATTAAGTCAAACAAATGTTAAGTCAGAGATACTAGAACAGTCTGCAGCACCCGGCCTCACCCTACTAGAATCTGAAGTCAAATGTCTACTGTTGGCTGATGATCTGGTGCTTCTGTCACCAACCAAGAAGGGCCGACAGCAGCACCTAGATCTTCTGCACAGATTCGGTCAGACCTAATTCTCAGTAAGACAAAAAATAATGGTGTTACAAAAAAGGTCCAGTCGCCAAGACCACAAATACAAATTCCATCTAGACACCGTTGCCCTAGAACAAACTAAAAACCATACATACCTCGGCCAAAACATCAGCGCCACAGGTGACTTCCACAAAGCTGTGAACGAGCTGAGAGACAAGGCAAGAAGGGACTTTGTCATCAAAAGGAACATCCTATTTGGTATGTCGAATTGTATCTGGCTAAAAATACTTGAATCAGTCATAGAACCCATTGCCCTATATGGTTGTGAGGTCTGGGGTCCGCTCACCAACCAAGATTTCACAAAATGGGACAAACACCAAACTATGACTCTGCATGCAGAATTCTGCAAAAATATCCTCAGTGTACAACGTAAAACACCAAATAACGCATGCAGTGCAGAATTAGGCCGATACCCACTAATTATCAAAATCCAGAAAAGAGACGCTAAATTCCCTATAGAGAGATGAACTTGGAGAAGAGTCCCCTAAGTAAGCTGGCCTTGGAGCTCTGTTCACAAACACATCCCACACAGCCCCAGGACAGAAACACAATTAGACTCAACCAACTCATGAGAAAACAGAAAGATAAGTAAATACTTGACACACTGGAAAGAATTTACAAAAACAACTGAGCAAACTGTCATGCTATTTGGCCCTAAACAGAGAGTACACCGTGGCAGAATACCTGACCACTGTGACTGACCCAAACTTAAGGAAAGCTTTGACTATGTACAGACTCAGTGAGCATAACCTTGCTATTGAGAAAGGCCGCTGTAGGCAGACCTGGCTCCAAGAGGAGACAGGCTATGTGAACACTGTCCACAAAATGAGGTGGAAACTGAGCTGCACTTCCTAACCTCCTGCGCAATGTATGACCATGTTAGAGAGACATATTTCCCTCAGATTACACAGATCCAAAGTATTTGAAAACAAACATTTTATGAACTCCCCTACGGGGTAAAATACCAGTGTGCTATCACAGCAGCACCATTTGTAACCTGTTGCCACAAGAAAAGGGCAACCAGTGGCCAACGCCATTGTAAATACAACCCATATTTATGTTGATTTATTTTCCCTTTTGTACTTTATTAACTATTTGCACATCATTACAACATTGTATATAGACATAATGACATTTGAAATGTCTTTATTCTTGTGGAACTTCTGTGAGTGTGATGTTTACTAGTCATTTGTATTGTTTATTTCACTTTTGTTTATTATCTACTTCACCTGCTTTGGCAATGTTAACATATGTTTCCCATGCCAATATAGCTGTTAAATTGAATTGATACATTACAGTGATATAGTCTGAGCAGATGCTTCTGATCCTCTACTTGTGAGGTAGTCAAGTTCCAACTCCAGCCTAACATGCTAACAAAGACTTTCAGCCAGACTTGCAAAAACTGAGCTAGAGCATTGACGGTGGTGTGGGGTCAAGGTCATGAAGTAGGGGGAACTTTCCCCTAGAGACACTAATTGAAGGTCAGTTTAGCATTTTCCCACATAATGTATTGAGGGACGGTGCTCACCCTAGACTTGTGCCGACAGGCAACTTTTACCCCGTGCAGGAACTACAGTATGGGACATAGGACTACTTCTGAGGCAGACTTGGGTCATTGATACTTTGCATCAATGAGAATGTGTTCAGTGAATTTACCTGGTAAAATAAAATAAAAAATGAATGAAAAACACAACCATATGACCTCTGTTGAGACAGAGAGCGGGACATTTCTGTGCCCCGATTGGCTAATCTGGGGTTCTGAGCAATAAGGTTTACCATGTTGATGGATCAGTTGCCACGCAAATGACATGGGAGATTGTATAGAGTTCCTGAAGGTCGCTAATACCATGTCAAGTTAGCCGAGAGCTCTTCTTCAGACCAAAATCAGTTACTTGAGTGGGATCTTGCTCTTTTAAAAAAATGTCTAATTCTGGATAGCTGCCTTTTGGGCACTCATGACTTCGTCAAGCGATGAAGTACTCCAACCCTAACCCTAGCCCAATCAAGTACTCCAACCCTAGCCCAATCAAGTACTCCAACCCTAAGCCTAGCCCAATCAAGTACTCCAACCCTAACCCTAGCCCAATCAAGTACTCCAACCATAACCCAAGCCCAATCAAGTACTCCAACCCTAACCCTAGCCCAATCAAGTACTCCAACCCTAAACCTAGCCCAATCAAGTACTCCAACCCTAACCCAACCAAGTAATCCAACCCTAACCCTAGCCCAATCAAGTACTCCAACCCTAACCCAATCAAGTACTCCAACCCTAACCCAACCAAGTAATCCAACCCTAACCCTAGCCCAATCAAGTACTCCAACCCTAACCCTAGCCCAATCAAGTACTCCAACCCTAACCCTAGCCCAATCAAGTACTCCAACCCTAACCCAACCAAGTAATCCAACCCTAACCCTAGCCCAATCAAGTACTCCAACCCTAACCCAACCAAGTAATCCAACCCTAACCCTAACCCAATCAAGTACTCCAACCCTAACCCAATCAAGTACTCCAACCCTAACCCAACCAAGTAATCCAACCCTAACCCTAACCCAACCAAGTAATCCAACCCTAACCCTAGCCCAATCAAGTACTCCAACCCTAACCCTAGCCCAATCAAGTACTCCAACCCTAACCCTAGCCCAATCAAGTACTCCAACCCTAACCCAACCAAGTAATCCAACCCTAACCCTAGCCCAATCAAGTACTCCAACCCTAACCCAACCAAGTAATCCAACCCTAACCCTAGCCCAATCAAGTACTCCAACCCTAACCCAACCAAGTAATCCAACCCTAAACCTAGCCCAATCAAGTACTCCAACCCTAACCCAACCAAGTAATCCAACCCTAACCCAATCAAGTACTCCAACCCTAACCCTAGCCCAATCAAGTACTCCAACCCTAACCCAACCAAGTAATCCAACCCTAACCCTAGCCCAATCAAGTACTCCAACCCTAACCCTATCAAGTACTCCAACCCTAACCCTAGCCCAATCAAGTACTCCAACCCTAACAAGTACTCCAACCCTAAACCTAGCCCAATCAAGTACTCCAACCCTAACCCAACCAAGTAATCCAACCCTAACCCTAGCCCAATCAAGTACTCCAACCCTAACCCAATCAAGTACTCCAACCCTAAACCTAGCCCAATCAAGTACTCCAACCCTAACCACTACTTCAAATAAATGTGATGGTAACGAATGGTATGTTGTAGAGCTGGGCCATATGAACAAAAATCCATATCAATTTAAGTGTAATATTTTTAAAAAATCTGTCATAGGACAACTACCACTACTTTAAATGTTGTGGTTATCATTGTCCCCTTATTTTACTTGAAACATCACTTTCCTCTTAGTAAAGGATACTATTCGTTATTACGGATATCAGTAAAATGCCCTTGATAATGGTCAGTATTGATCCTTTTCGGTTTGTCGTCCCAGCTCTAGTATGTTGTCAGCTACACAAGTCATTCCAGAGTATCATCCTGGTCCTTTAAAATGAAACGGTGTTACAGTTTCAAGATGTCATTTATCATAAGATGAGAAAACATTCACTTCTCTCATTTAGGTATTCATGGAATACATGTTTATATGATTGCAATTTCTAAGAGTACTGTGTCTAGCAAAAAAAATAAATACAATTATCGAGAGGAAGACATGCCTGAGAGAACGAGTGTGTGAGCAGCCATTGTACAATCGCTTTCTTAGCAGGATTTGCTTGACTGAGCTCTCGACTGATGGGTGTGAGTGTGTGGATGAGCATGTGCTAAAAGCATAATGTGTGTGTACAGTATGTAAGTGTTATGCTTGAGCGTGGTGTGTGTGTGTCTAAACCACAGCTGGTCTGGAATAACAGAGCTCACTCCTTTGTAACAACACTATACCAGCATGGTGTGTGTGTGTGTGTACATGAAATCACATTTTATTGGTCACATACTCATATGTATATACTGTATTCTATACCATCTTGCCTATGCCGCTCGGTCATGGCTCATCCATATATTTATATGTATTCTTATTCCATCCCTTTACTTAGATTCGTGTGTATTAGGTAGTTGTGCAATTGTTAAATATTATGTCAGATATTGCTGCATTTTTGAAACTAGAAGCATAAACATTTTGCTACACTCTCAGTAACATCTGCTCACCAGGTGTATGTGACCATTCACATCTGCTCACCAGGTGTATGTGACCATTCACATCTGCTCACCAGGTGTATGTGACCATTCACATCTGCTCACCAGGTGTATGTGACCATTCACATCTGCTCACCAGGTGTATGTGACCATTCACATCTGCTCACCAGGTGTATGTGACCATTCACATCTGCTCACCAGGTGTATGTGACCATTCACATCTGCTCACCAGGTGTATGTGACCATTCACATCTGCTCACCAGGTGTATGTGACCATTCACATCTGCTCACCAGGTGTATGTGACCATTCACATCTGCTCACCAGGTGTATGTGACCATTCACATCTGCTCACCAGGTGTATGTGACCATTCACATCTGCTCACCAGGTGTATGTGACCATTCACATCTGCTAACCAGGTATGTGACCAATACAATTTGATTTGGCAGATATTGTGGGTGTAGCAAAATGCGTGTGTTTCTAGCTCCAACAGTGCAGTAATATCTAAAGCAGTATGTAAACACTATTGTGTCTGTGTGTGTTCACCCACTAGTGTATGGCGTTTGCAAAGTTGTCATATTTGGATTATGTTTGATGAATCAGTCCGTGCAGTGCATAATGTACATAATCTCCACATGCAGCATCCTGTATGGAAGAAGACAGACATCGACTTGTCTGCTTAAGCACCGGCATGATCCTCCAGTCAAGACCCATTGTTATGTAAGGAGATGATCCCACAGCATTAGCCTTAAAGGGTTAATAATAGTCAACCCAGTGACGTCACACCTGGTATCCGTGGATTCCCATCTCCACCCACTGATAATAAGTCATTGATAAAAGTCAAAATGTTCAAGTTAGTTCCATACAGTCGAGAGAACTGGCCGAAATGGAGTGGCATGTGGCCGAAATGGGAGTGGCATGTGGCCGAAATGGGAGTGGCATGTGGCCGAAATGGGAGTGGCATGTGGCCGAAATGGGAGTGGCATGTGGCTGAAATGGCATATGGTCACAAGCCTTGACACACAAAGAAGAAAAACATGCTCGCGCTGCAGTCTCCTTCGCACACAAACAAACCTGCTAAGCCCCCTAACGCTGCACTGGTCTGACCACGCTAACTGGATTTGCCATTTAAGTGAATGACAGCTCTCCAGCGACGCTCTTTTGGAGTTACTCAAATTGCTTGAGATTGAAGGATTCAACTCAGCATGAGGCCTTCCTACTGCCAACAACCAAATCCTCATAGCTATCTATGAATAGTCCAGCCAATCACCCGACTTGAGACCAGATGAAAGACCCTTGTTTACATTGTCAATCTCTTTGGTCCACACAATGCAATAGTTTACAAACATGCCTTAAAATGTGATTTTATGAGCATTGTCATCCCAGACACAACACACAGTAAATCTGAGACTGACCTCTCGTTGCCCTTTTTGTTTGCGCCTAGCCTTAAGTTTAGGCCAATCATGGGACTGGCTTGACAGATAGGACGTGCTAATGGGACTTGGACCATCGTGTGACCTGTAAGGGGTTGTGAGGAGAAAGCCCACCTGTCACATGCAAACATCCCAGGCCTGCGACACCGTCTGCCCACCAGTGTCCCTCACGCTAGGGGTGCCTTTTCTACACTCGCAAGTGCATAAGTCAGTTTACATTGTGATATTTCACATGAACAGCCTACTCACTATACACAGAACTGTTATGATTTGACTACCAGCAGTGTATAGAGGGATAATGGCAAGTTCTGTATAGGCAAAGCTTTGACTGAGCTCTTTTGCAATAAAGACATTTCACAGGCAAACCAACAAATACCAAGGTTAATTTGACTGTGTAATGCATGGGAGCTCTTTAAAAGCAGAGAGGATACTTTGTCACGTACCTCCACGATGCTGCGCAGATCCCTCACGTACATGCGCTCCGTCTCGATGATCTCCATGACCACCCGATCCAAGTAGGTGATCTTGGGGTTGGGCGCCATGGTTATGGCTGCGAAGGGCGATAACGGGGGCGTGTGGCGGGTGCTGGCAGCCCGCGAGGGCGTGTCAGTGTTGTTGTTGTTAAGCTGGTCGAACTTCCCTCCACGAGAGACCAGTCCTTCCCCAGAACGGTCCGCCGTATCGGGGTGCTGGCGGTCCTGATCGCCAACCGGAGGATTCAGCTCCAAGTCGATGTCGTCTCCGGTAGGGGGCACGGTGCCGCCAGGTGGAGGCGGAGCGGGGCCGTCGTCCCGGGATGACCCTGACCCCGAGGACAAGGTGGAGACCAGGCTCACGGGGCGCTGGCCAGCGGAGGGGAAGTCGGAGCAGTCGGAGGGTGTGGCGGAGGGTGCCCGCTCATTACTACTGATGGAGGCAGTGGACAAACGGGGGGATTCTGGAAGGAGAAGAGGACAGGGAGTCAGGGAAAAACGTATGTACATTCTGACTGACATTGGTGGAATTCATTGTGATTGGTCATCCAAAAGTGGGAAAAGCTCATCCACCAAATCACATATTCAACTCGCCTGAGTTTTCTGAAGCAAAATCAAAGATGAGTAAAGAGCTAGGCATCACTTGGTCAATCAACTGAACAAGTCCCTCACTGAGAAATAGCAGAGCAAAGATGCCTTGTGATTGTTTCACCAGAAATGTACCATTAATGGACCCCTATTGACATTGTACAGCAACTGAAGTTTCCTATCAAGAAGAGAGATTTGGAGAGGTGTAAATCAGTGCAGCATCCCACTATTTATCAGATGGCTACTTGTCCAGGCATATTCTGCTAAATAAAAAGTATCCACTTGGTTAAATACCACATGTAAGCAAGTTGGCTTCACCCAATTTGTTTTGACAGCTGCAATTATGACTCACTGGTCAGGAGAAGAACGTCTTATGCTTCAATGCAGTGCAGAATCCATTGCTATAGTGCCTATCATAACTATTTAAAGTGGGATTACAATGGATTTGCCATTTTTTTGTCAACAATCTACACAAAAAAAGTTGAACATTACATTTGGTTTTTAAGGTGAATGAAAAATAAAACACTAATTTACCTCGATAAAATAAGTATTCGCCCCCTTAGTCAATACATGTTAGAAACACCTTTAGCAGCGATGACAGCTAACTCTTATTAGGTAAATCTCGAAGAATTTTGCACACCTGGATTGTGCAATATTTGCCGATTTTTCTTTAAAAATGTTCAAGCTCTGTCAAGGTGTTGGGGATCATGGCTAGACAGCAATTATCTATTCTTGCCATAGATTTTCAAGCAGATTTAAGTCAAAACTGTAACTTGGCCACACTGGAACTTTCACGGTCTTCTTGGTAAGACACGCCAGTGTAGATTTGGCCTTGTGTTGTAGGTTTCTGTCCTGCTGAAAGGTTCCTCTCAGTGCCTGGTGTCAAGCAGACTGAAGCAGGTTCTCCTAAAGGATTTTGCCTGTGCTTAGCTCCATACAGTTTCTTTTTATCCTGAAAACTCACGTCTTTGCCGATGAAAAGCAAACCCCTACCTTGATGCAGCCACCACAATGCTTGAAAACAGGGACACAGTTACTTAGTGATGTGTGGTGTTGGATTTGACCCATGACCCAATCATAAGGCTTTGCATTTAGGCCAAAAAAAGTGTATTCCTTTGGTGCATTTGTTTTTGCAGGATTACTTTAATGCCTTACAGGATTAATGTTTTGGAATATTTGTATTCTTCAATTCACTATAATTTACATCGTTATTGTTGAGTCACTACGATGTTGTTGATCCATCCTCAGTTTTCACCCATTACAGCCCTTGAAGTCTGTGAATCATGGTGAAATCCCTGAGCAGTTTTTCTCCAGTCCTGCAGCTCAGATCAGAAGCAAGACCATCTTTGATGTGTCTGGATGGTTTATTATATATTCCAAAGAGCGTAATTATTAACTTGACCATGTTTAAAAATACATTACATTTCTGATTTGTTACCCATCTACCAATCCCTGCCCTTCTTTCACAAAGCTCTTTGTAGTTTAATCTGTGCTTGAAATTCAATACTTTACTGAGGAACTTCACCAATGTTGTATCTATGGGGCACAGAGGAAGGGGAAGTCATTAAAAAAAATCATGTCAACCCCTATTATTTCACAGTCCATGTAACTTATTTTAATTGTTTCTCCTGAACTGATTTAGGCAGGGCCTATACAAAGGGGGTGAATAGTTATGCAGACAATATTTTAGTTCTATAATTTGTATTTTATAGTTTGTATAAAATAAAAAGTGTAGATCAATAACAAAAAGAAAATCACTATTGAGTCTATTTTAATCCCACTTTGTAATGCAACAAAATGTGAATACTTATGATGGGACACACACACACTAAATAAAGTGCATTCTGAATATATATATATATATTGCTTTGTTATTATGGGGTATTGTGTGTAGATTGATGAGGAAAGAAACAACTCAATTTTAGAATAAGGCTGTAACGTAACAAAACGTGGAAAAAGTCCAGGGGTCTGAATACTTTCCCAATGCACTGTACATTACATATACACTAAATAAACTATGAGTATTAATACTTAAACTGTATATACTACATACAATACAAGTACTGAGATAGTACCAAAACTTTTCACGAAATGAAGACAGTGGAATGTGACACAGTGTTCTGCTTTTGATGTACAGTCGTGGCCAAAAGTTTTGAGAATGACACAAATATAAAATGTTCAAAGTCTGCTGCCTCAGTTTGTAGGATGGCAATTTGCATATACTCCATAATGTTTTGGGTCCATGGCCAGTAAACTCCCCAGACCTTAATCCCATTGAGAACTTGTGGTCAATCAAAAACCCACAAATTCTGACAAACTCCAAGCATTGATTATGCAAGAATAGGCTGCCATCAGTCAGGATGTGGCCCAGAAGTTAATTGACAACATGCCAGGGAGGATTGCAGAGGTCTTGAAAAAGAAGGGTCAACACTGCAAATATTGACTCTTTGCATCAACGTCATGTAATTGTCAATAAAAGCCTTTGATACTTATGAAAATGCTTGTAATTATACTTCAGTATTCCATAGTAACATCTGACAAAAATATCTAAAGACACTGAAGCAGCAGACTTCGTGGAAATTAATATTTGTGTCATTCTCTAAACTTTTGGCCACGACTGTAATGTTGCTCATGAGGAAATGACAGTTATTTATGATCGATTACATTTGCAATAGTGGTTTCCTTTTCCTGGCTCCTCCCTGAAGCCCCATTCAACATCAATTCAGATGGTCTCATGTTGATTTTTCTCATTTCCAAAATTTGACCAACGGATTAGCTAACCATGCTTTTGGAATAACAGAGATTTTCTTTCAGCATTAAAGCCTGTGAATTCCATCAGATACATATATTTTTTTAAAGGGAGTGAAATCTCCTGGGAACTGGAGAAGGGACATGTTTTAGGTGTGTACCAGAACAAAGGACCCCACATTTGAACAGCCTGGTCATGCTGAAGATGGCCTTAAAAAGGTAAGCGGAACCTAAAACTGCGGTAAAGGGCAACTCAGCCTCAAGTATTACAAAGGACCTCTGTTAGGTCATCCTAAAATGTGCCTGAATTAAAACACCACATCCTCTGGAAAATACAGAAATCCAGTAATTTCCTTCTGGATCAGTGAGAGCTTTTCCATTCTCAACTAAGGAATTTTGTGTTAACATTAGGACAGAAACAGTTGGTGGAAAAGTCATGGTGGACTTGGGAGACTTCAGAGCTGCCCACTTCACTTGATGAGCTGAGCAGTGGTCATTTTACAGAATGGCCACGCTCTGAGGTCGATCTTGAGGTATCGGGTCCTCCGCACCCCATAAAGTCTACATATACTAACAAGGCCATAGTGGTAAAGACAGCACTGCTATGATAATACAGTATACGACTTCAGCTTCCATTAAAAGGTTGAAGGAAACATATAACAGATCTCTCAACGATCATATTGGGCCTATCCATGTATGCACTGTATATCATATTTTGATTCAAACGTATAGTTCCAGTAGACAAGCACATAAACATACATAGGCCAAAGCAAATAACGAAACATATAGGTAATGACTGCTTTGTTATTTTACAACGCAAAAGCATATAACATTGCATGAGTTCATCACTGTGAACACCGCATCAGTTGGAAAGCACCCTCAGGTTTTGTTTGTGTGACTAGTTGCTTGGTAACTATCATTTCATAACTGAACGGAAGGACATGTATGCCACAGTTTTATAATATACGCAAATAATTTACCATGACCCATTTTGTTCCCTCCACAGGATTTGAGTCCATGTCATCAAATAGTTACATAATTGATGTATGAGTATGGCATTGCAAAAACAAGAGTGCTTCCCGAGAAAAAAATGAAGAGAAATTACAGAATTACTCCACACCCTGTGAGGTGTCATGCATTCCCAAACGACATAAGCAACCTAAAATATCAACATTTGCAAACACATGTCAGAACCTCACACCATCAAAGCATTAGTGGCCTCTAAATAGGATTTGCAGAGATGATGCAATTAGGTAAAGTGCTGCCATTCCAAAGAGCCCAAAACATCGGTCACAAACTAAAACATTAGAACAACATACTGTAAATTATGTCAGTTTGAACCGCTGGAAAATTCATTGAAGACAGCAGACCAAAATCAAAGACACTGTAGCTTCCTCAAAACACCAGCAGGCACAAGACATTCCACAGCTGTTAACAAGGGTTTCTGGTGGAAGACTGTTCTTGGACTAGAACATGTTTCTGCATGTTGACTCCCTGATGAGCTAAGAGGAAACAGGATATGACTAAGGGGAAGATCATTCATTGACATAGTAAGCTTATCAATAAAGCTATGAGAGTAATATGATCCCTTAGTCACAAAACACAAACAATATTTTTATTTATTTGATTTAGCTATTTAACTAGGCATGTCAGTTGAGAACTAATTCTTATTTACAATGACAGCCTATAATGTACAGACTAGCATACCATTTAATAGCAATGCATTGTGGGTATGTATTCCAAGTTGTGTGTCAGTACGGACATTGGAAAAGAGAATCAGCCTATAAGGAACATGACTGAGCAAATTATAACTTCATATTTGATCTGAAATGACCGGCCTACTTGGAGAACTGGCTATGAACAAATCAATAGTGGTCAGGAACATGGTCACAAACAGTCAACGCGTGACATATGATACCAAGTAGGGATGCATGATATATCGGTGAACATGTTAATGTTCCGATGTTAAAAATCGATGTCAATGCTACCATGCATACCTATATAACGTGATGTAATGATGCCAAGTAAATTGTCGCGCTAAACGTGCAACACAGCATTCATAACCTAGCCCAAGATGGCGCCAGAGGAGATGGACGCCGTTTTACTGTCTCCTAACCAATTGTGCGATTATGTGTTTATTTTCACGTTATTTGTAAATTATTTTGCACATAATGTTTCTGAAACCGTATCTTAAGGCAGAAAATAGCTTCTGGATATCAGCACATCGGGACTCTAACCCGGAAGCTTACAAGAAATCCCACTATGCCCTGCGACGAACCATCAAACAGGCAAAGTGTCAATACAGGGCTAAGATTAAATCATACTACACTGGCTCCGACGCTCGTCGGATGTGGCAGGGCTTGCAAAATATTACAGACTACAAAGGGAAGAACAGCCGCGAGCTGCCCAGTGACATGAGCCTACCAGACGAGCTAAATCACTTCTATGCTCGCTTTGAGGCAAGCAACACTGAGGCATGCATGAGAGCATCAGCTGTTCCGGACGACTTTGTGATCACGCTCTCCGTAGCCGACGTAAGTAAGACCTTTAAACAGGTCAACATACACAAGGCTGCGGGGCCAGACAGATTACCAGGACGAGTGCTCCGGGCATGTGCTGACCAACTGGCCTGTGTCTTCACTGACATGTCCCTGATTGAGTCTGCAATATCAACATGTCTCAAGGAGACTACCACAGTCCCTGTGCCCAAGAACACTATGGTAAGCTGCCTAAATGACTACAGACGCGTAGCACTCACGTCCGTAGCCATGAAGTGCTTTGAAAGGCTGGTATTGGCTCACATCAACACCACTATCCCAGAAACCCTAGACCCACTCCAATTTGCATACCGCCCAAACAGATCCACAGATGATGCAATCTCTATAGCACTCCCCACCTAGACAAAAGGAACACCTATGTGAGAATGCGATTCATTGACTACAGCTCAACGTTCAACACCATAGTACCCTCAAAGCTCATCACTAAGCTAAGGAACCTGGGACTAAACACCTCCCACTGCAACTGTATCCTGGACTTCCTGGCGGGCCGCCCCCAGGTGGTGAGGGTAGGTAGCAACACATCTGCCACGCTGATCCTCAACACTGGAGCTCCCTAGGGGTGTGTGCTCCCTGTTCACCCACAACTGCATGGCCAGGCACAACTCCAACACCATCATTAAGTTTGCAGACGACAACAGTGGTAGGCCTGATCACCGACAACAACAAGACAGCCTATAGCGACGAGGTCAGAGACCTGGCCGGGTGGTGCCAGAATAACAACCTATCCCTCAACGTAACCAAGACTAAGGAGATGATTGTGGACTACAGGAAAATGAGCACCAAGCACATCCCCATTCTCATCGACGGGGCTGTAGTGGAGCAGGTTGAGAGCTTCAAGTTCCTTGGTGTCCACATCAACAACAAACTAGAAGGGTCCAAACACACCAAGACAGTCGAAGAGCATGACAAAACCTATTCCCCCTCAGGAAACTAAAAAGATTTGGCATGGGTCCTGAGATCCTCAAAAGGTTCTACAGCTGCAACATCGAGAGCATCCTGACCGGTTGCATCACTGCCTGGTACGGCAATTGCTCGTCCTCCGACCGCAAGGCACTTCAGTGGGTAATGCGTACGGCTCAGTACATCACTGGGGCAACGCTGCCTGCCATCCAGGACCTCTACACCAGGCGGTGTCAGAGGAAGGCCCTAAAAATTGTCAAAGACCCCAGCCACAGACTGTTCTCTCTTACTACTGCATGGCAAGCGGTACCGGAGTGCCAAGTCTAGGACAAAAAGGCTTCTCAACAGTTTTTACCCCCAAGCCGTAAGACTCCTGAACAGGTTACCAAATTGTTACCTGGACTATTTGCATATTGTGCCTCCCCCAACCCCTCTTTTACGCTGCTTCTACGCTCTGTTCATCTTATATGCATAGTCACTTTAACTATACATTCATGTACATACCAACTCCATTGGCCCGACCAACCAGTGCTCCCGCACATTGGCTAACCAGGCTATCTGCATTTTGTCACACCACCCGCCAACCCCTCTTTTTACACTACTGCCACTCTCTGTTCATCATATATGCATAGTAATTTAACCATACCTACATGTACATACTACCTCAAAAAGCCTGACTAAGCGGCGTCTGTATGTAGCCTTGCCACTCTTATTTTCAAATGTCTTTTTACTGTTATTTTATTTCTTTACTTACCTACACACACTTTTTTTTCAAACTATTGGTTAGAGCCTGTAAGTAAGCATTTCACTGTACACCTGTTGAATTCGGCGCACGTGACAAATAAACTTTGATTTATTTGAACGTCTGCTGTGTGGATCGAACAGTCATTTGAAAGAGTAAGAACTTTCAGAGAGACAACCCAAAGGCGAAGTCCATTAAAGCCAACAGAAAGGAATTCATTGCCCTTGACAAGCAACCCTTCTCTGTCATGGGTGATGTTGGCTTTCGCTGACTGGGCGAGCACACACTACCAAGTGCGCTATTTTGCAGATGTTGCCCTACCTCAGTTGCATAGTAATAGCATCACTGCTATTAGCTTCACGAAATACATACTATGGAACGCCGTTTGGGTCTTTACGTGTCAAAAAAGATACAGTAGCACTCTCAAAGCTGTACAAAAAAATAGTCTGCAAACATGCAAACACCGGCCACGAACAACGTATTTACGACGTAATAAAGCATAATTTGTTCGACTGCAACTTCTGGGGTACCTAGCTAGCACCAATTTAACCAGCCTGAAAACAAATGACCAGTAGAAACTGCAGTCATTTTCATTATTCTTAGCAATGATTTAGGAATCCTTGTGAGTAAGTATTAGCTAGGTTGCCAGTGGTTGTTCGCCTCTTGAAATAGAACTTCAGTTCATGAAAATAAATAGCTAGCCAGCTACTTAACCCTGTTGCCCAAAGCTATGATCAGAAGCAGCCAGCAGCCAGCTTCATCAGGTTAGTGAGGCTTGACCGGACCGGGTTATGTGTTGTGAAGCTAGCCACAATAAGGATTAGGCACAATAGTGGAATTTGCAGTTTGCCTTCAAAATAAAAGTACGTCATTGACAGTGATGCAAATGAATACAAATAGTAGAATTATGCCACACTTTTATTTTGAAAAGTTCACTATTGTGGCTAGCTTCACAAAGATGGGTCCGACCACCATTAATCAAATAAGAACTGTCTTCTGAATGAGGGTTATTTTAGATGACACCGAGCTATATAGTTAACTAGCTAACTATAGCTACTGAAACTAGCTATGTTTTTGGGGGAAGAACATTGTTTGCATCCATGAGCAAGCTAGCTTTTTTTATGACCAGCACTGTAGGTGTGCGAGACAACTTTACCAGCATCATAGCATAAGTATCGATGAATCGTGACATATGAAATACGAGTGAGTGTAATCAATGTGTAATTATTACGTAAAAAATTTATGAACACATTAAATTATTATTTGACATGCAGTCATATTCAAGTCCTGATTGGTCAACAAACTTATTTGACATATCAAATAGCGTTATTTGACGTGTATCTTTTTTGGGCACGCAAAGACCCAAACGGAGTTCCATAGAAATCCTGGTCGAGAATGAAACTGAACAACGAAACAGCACAGCAAGTAAGTGAAAGAAATACGTTTTCATTATGTTTTTCTGGTAATGGGGACATATGTAAATGACAACCAAATAACTTTTTGGTCAGTGTGGTGTGTGTGCATGTAATCTTTATTTAACTAGGCAAGTCAGTTAAGAACAAATTCTTATTTACAGTGACGGCCCGGACGATGCTGGGCCAATTGTGCGTCCCCCTATGGGACTCCCAATCACGGCCGGATGTGATACAGCCTGAATTTAAACCAGGGACTGTAGTGACGCCTCATGCACAGATGCAGTGCCTTAGAAACCTACGTCCATGTGTGCGTTAACTATTTAACTGCACAAGAAGGCTTAAAAATGTTAAATATCGGTATTGTTTTGGCAAGGAAAATATCGGTATTGGCCAAAAATGTCATGTCAGTGCACCACTAATACCAAGACTTACTAAAAACATCTAGAGCCAGTTACCCAGACTCTGCCCAACTCCGCCTAGTCCTGAACTAAAAAGCATGAAAGTGCTTCTTAATCCAAGACTAGTCTGTGTTCGAGTGGAAGAAAATTTAGAGTATGAAATTGAGTAACGGGAAATCATATCTGTGATGAAGATGAGCCGACAGGAAGATCACAGGACAAACTCAAAAGAGACTGACTTTTCTGTTAGTATGAAGGACACAACGTTCCCACGGGAGTGTCAAGCATCAGGATCCATTCTCCTCATGGGTGTTTACCATTAACGCTCAATTAAATCATTGTTAAATCATCCATTCGTGACAAGAGTGCATGATTAGCATTAGCATGTTTTCCCCTATTAGACTGCTCTGCAATGCAGTAGATCAGCCTTTGTAGCTTTTACATCCAGTTTCCACAATAGTCTTATTATTCTATGATCCATTCCTGTCTTGGGAGTCAATGGTTAGCGTCGTCACACTATAACCTCATTGTCAGATCACCATTGCACAATAATCATTCATCTACATTATAAGCGGGTATGTTATGTCATTAGCAAATCTTCTGCATGCCAAATCAGATTAATTGATTGTAATACGTGGAGACGGATCATACAGAAAACCAAAGATTGATTTGTTGGTATTTTTTTTAAATTAAGTTTGATTGAGCTTTTCTTTCTAGCATGCAAAAAAAAAATATATACATGGACATACCCACTAACCAGTCCGGAGACAGTTCTGTAATATATTTGTACAGGACTGAGCCTGTGTTTCTACCTGGGGGGGAGGAATAGACAGAGACATTCAAACATAGAGTCATGCCAAAATATATAACTGTAGAGTTCATCAGCACTTAGCAAATCAGTAAGCCTAATGTACAAAAAGGATATAGTATTACATTGGTACACATACCCCTATCAAACATGGAGCAACTTGTGACTATCGGTTAGCAGAGTAACACTTAATAAACTCTTACAGCAGCAGCAATAGCAGAGTGAAGAGATGAGTGTACAGAGAAGAAAAGGTGGGCCTCACTCCCTCTCCCTCGCTATGCTTAACTCTCCCATTGACTCGTTAAACCCCCTGGTCAAGGTCAGGCCTTGTTGTAGGAGCGAAGTCCAGCACTGATACAATTCCCTTTTTCCGGTGCATTCTCCTAGTCCTAGGGCGCACACTTTGAAAGAAAACATTTTCAAACCGGTAACGTCCGTCTCCAGCCAGCCAGTCAGCCTTAAGAGGCAGTGGCTGGACTTTCACCTACACACAAACACAGCCGTTGGTTGAAGTACTACCAGTATGGAGCCACACAGACATTCAAATACACAGGGTTCACACACATTTAGGACCTGTCCCCACTACGAGAGGAAGGAGAGTGTGAGGAGCGGATTGGCGAAAGAGATTTCATATTACATCCTTAAGGCTGGCAAAGCCTCATTCTTGGTCTGCAGCTCAAATTGACCGTAAATATCACAGTAGTCACTAGCCAATAAGCACAAACTATTCAACAACAACATTTATTCTAAAACATAAATAATGCAACAAAACCATATTACACGATTGAATAATGCAACAATCCACAAGCATGTGCAGACAATTAAAAAGGTTATTTTATCGTCCATACACATTCAATTAGCAAGCAAACAACATGCTTCACGATCAAGTAACGTTAGCATATGAATGAATGTTTCCACCTCCTATACGAATATAACAGTACAAAAAAAGTTAGCATCCAGCATCTTTCAATACAGTATTATAATTTAGGCTACACAGCTAGGTAACGTTAGCTAGCTAGCTAAACAAAACCATTTCTGCGTCTTCACAAACACGCTAGCTATAGCTGAATGCTGACGTTTATCTGAACCATAGCTATATAGGAGCTCCTATAGGCTTACACTAGCTACCATATTAAAGTGAGCCTGGAACAAACCAAGCATCATTTGATCAATATCATGGATGTCATTATATGAGGTAAAATCAAATGGGGGGGGGTTGCTTCTTGCCCAGACCTCAGTTCCTTAGTGCTATGGACGCTCATTCCCGCCACCGCAAACAACTAAAACGTTGATAATATCTAAAAATGTTGAGATAGTAACTCAAAATTGAGATCGTAGAACATACATATATATAGGATATGGTTCTTAATTTGTAACATTATGTGGAGATTTTGTTCTATTTATCCACGTTGCAAAGATTAGCACAGTAGGGACGCCAGCAAATGTGTGGCAAGCTCGCATTTGTCCCCCCCAAAAAATTGACACAAAAGCGTTGAAGAGGGACAAAGTACTGTTGATTAGACTGATTTACCTCATGACTTGTTACCTCATGCACAATGAATCTGTCCTTCAGTCTGATCAACTGTAGCCTTCCGATAACCACAGCTGCAGGCAGCCTAAAGAAGCCTATGCCCTATTGTATATTCCCCTCTGGCCAGGGGAAACCAAGCGGTAACATGTATTCATGCCTAAGCTATGTATATATGGCCTAAAATACATCTATTTATTTGTCTTAAGAGAAAATGTGAATGTGATGGAATTTGGTTTATACTCAAACTTTGGGTGGCTAGGCTACCTAGACCTTAATAAAATAAAAATGAACCAAATAGTGATGACATACTGTGGGAGTAACGTTTTAACTACAGATGCAAAGACCTACACAACGCAACCCTGCATAAAGCAAGCTAAACCCGGTTAGTTCTATTGTCTAATTGCAGTTGTTGTTTTAGTGGGTTTTGTAAACCCACATGACCTGATTAGAAAGAACGGGTCAAATCACAGCCCGTATTAAAACTGTTTTACTATGCCATAACCTACAACTAGTGTCCAGAGTTTTACCTGGTTAGGTTAGCCTACCTAGGTCACACTTTGTGCCCCAGGAAAACACTCCTTTGGAGACAATGCTACAAATGAAGAAACACGTCCAATAAGTATGATCTACTATCTCAACATTTTTGTATTTTGAGATACTATTTAAAAAGTGCAAGATACTATATATTTGTTTTACTATATTACTGGTGGAAAAGGCTTCCTTCCATACAGTGCAGTCAAGAAAATAATCTAAATAAACACTTGAGATTTATAGCTATGTCGACAATTTCAGCCTGTCCGACAATTTCAGAATGTAACAGGCTGTTACATAGTGACTTTCAATGATTAATAAGGAGTCAATCAATGTGTGCATACACGCAAAGGAGACATACTGTACATATAGTGTAGAATGAAACCGTAGAATTAAATACTAACGTGTACGAAGGCACTCAAACCTATCCACACTATGAATCAAAATGAAGTCATTTCTCCATGCACACAGACATACATCTCAAAGCAGACAGTCTCAGGCATGTGGTGACATCTTTGAACTAGTATTTACAAATATAAATCACAGGCTAGTAGAAATACAAATCTTACTCCTGTAAACCCTATTCATGTAGACGGGCATGGAGGGAGAATAAACCAACCCATGTTCAGCATTTTCATGGTGAATGATTCTTTCACCTGGAGGGGGGGGGTCCAGGCTTTCTAAGAAATCCAGCGACGACTCCCCTAATACCAGTTGGGATACAACTGTAAACAATCATTATGATTCATATAAATCCTAAAATCAAATAACCTCTGCACCGTTGAAATATAAGTGCCTTCTTTGCGAAGTGGAGCACATCTGGAAAAGGTTCCCCGACCACCGCTGTGCCGTGAACACACAAATCAACCAGCAGGCGCTTATAAAGCCACGGGACTTAACCGCCTCTCCGGAGACAGACTGCCATGGATACCGGCTTTGGTCCCATGGATACCGGCTTTGGTCCTATGGATACCGGCTTCGGTCCCATAGATACAGGCTTTGGCGTCTGAAAACAGCCAACTGGCTTTCTCCAAAGCATCCCAGAGGTCCTGTCTCTTGGGCTTCCTATAAGTAGGGCGAAGCTGCAATATCATGCTGACAAGAAATTATGCAGACTCCATTGATTGCAGCAATCTTAGTGTTGGTGCTGATTCTTTAAAAAATAAATTCCATTATAGTGGAAGTGAATGGCGATCAGAACGAGTGGTGGGTGAAGAAAGATGAAGGTAGAACAAAGGTTCCCAGATTTTACGATTCTTTGCAATATGTCAACAAGCAGTATCAGGTTTTAAAATCTTGACCTCATAGCTTCCCCCCCCTAAAACAAAGTCATCCTTGGGAGCGTTGTCAGGGAATTAAGACTGAATGTGAACATGGTAAATATGAACAGAGAATACTACCATCCAACAATTTCCAGAGGTCGAGGACTCACCGAACCAACGGGTTAACTTGCGGTTGAATCCGTTCAGGAGCCTTCTTTCCTCCCAGGCGCTCCGGAGGGTGGCCATATCCATGCCCGGTCTGAGGGCGACCCCCCAGGTTTTGTCCTTGGACCGACCCAGAGTGCTCATGGCTCTCTCTTGCTTCCCACACACCGAGTGCACTGACCTGCTGGACTGACCCACTCCAGGCCACTTCATGGGGTACCAAACTTGAGTGCCAGGTCGTCTCAACAACACTTCTTAACCAGGTGCGGTCTTACACAAACCCATGGAGGTAAAAGTAGTGAGCAGTGTTCCCGGTGGGAGCTTCAGACATACTCCTCTACAGCTCCACAAGTGGAAGGCAACTGAGGAAGCCACCTGGTCTTGCCGCTCCCACAACACTCATACACACACGCCCATTTGAACCAGGGAGGGTGTTCGGTGTCAAACGCAAAGTATGGCCATAAGAGAAAGAGAGGAAGGGAGGTTGGAGGAAAGGGGGGGAGGGAGGTTGAAGGAAAGGAGGTTAGATTGTGATTGCAAGAATGCACAGCATGTAACGTTATCTCCCTTCCCAGCCTTGGCTTCCACAAGAGACTTGCCCCCCCCTCTCTCGTTCCACTTCTCCGCGGAGAGGAGTGGTTGCCTAGGGAGGCAGTGCCTCGGCTCTCAGAACAATAACACCCCGTGTCTGACGAATATTGCTGCACACAGAGAAACAGCATTGAATGAGAAACTTTTTTTTTTTTTTTAATGGTGTAGAAGTAGCTACATAGAATTAAATTAATTATATTTCTATCCTAATCAGCCAATGGGTGAGAAGAATTTGGCATCATAATGCTATTCTCAAACCAGGAGCAGACAGTGGTTGGTCTGAGCTCAGTCCCAGGTGAGATGACTGAGCCATGCCATATATAAACCTAGTGCATGACAACAATAAGATGAATGGAATGTAGAACATGAGAACCCTCCATTTACATTATATACAGTGACAACTGCAACTTTCATATAGGCCCATTGATAGGCCACTGAAGGTGGGCTTTCCTAATGGTTGCCGTGGTATCACCCAGGTCGGTGTGTTAGGTGAGTTTTCACCATCCAGTGTAATGTAAAGCTCTGGAAAAGCGCTGGATATCCTAGTCAGTTGCACAACTGAACGCATTCAACTGGAATTTGTCTTCCGCTTTTAAAATGTCATTTTGCCCTTGAGCAAGGCAGTTACACCGGAGAGCTGCGGTTGTTGTGGGTTGTTACTGTGCCGACTCATATCCTCACCTACCCCGTGGCGTGGCGCGTCACGGCAGAGATGTGGGCAGTGCGGTGGTGCCCACCTCTGTTATGAGTAACACATCCTTTCCAACCCCTGTTCTTTTTCAACACTAAGTTTTAGAAGACCATTCCCTTTTCTGTGTGTTGGGTCAGAGGAAGCCGTGGACTGAGTGCTCTTTCCCTACTGAACCTGTCGGTTTGAAGTCCGTTTTTCTCTCTGACCTATGAGCGGCTTTGAAGTGGCAGGGAATCCCTGGGAATGTCAAATGGCACAGGCTGAGCGTGGGCATGGGGGGGGGTTACTGCTTGATGTGTGTGAGTTTCACTCATTTGGTAAAGGCACACACACATAGCTTTACTCACCCCCCTCCCCCCACACACACCTCAAATACTGTCCTTCACTATCCACTCAGGCAGTTAATACCCAGTGTTTCCCTATACGACTAAAACTAGCCACATAACACCCTCCCTGGTTCATATGGTGTGTATACGACTGTTGTGGGAGTCCATGTGGCTTCCGCCGCTGCTAATTTGATCATTTTCGGGAGGGTAAAATGTTTTCAGTGTAAACCTAAACGATGAAAACTAGATTTAAAGTATGTAGAAAACATTATGGACCAATAGCTTTTTAAATAAGATCCTCTTTGAGAAGTAACAAATCTCATAAAAACTTGCCTGTCAGGGAGAATATACAATACCAAAAATGGCATGGTGCCCCGTTGATTTTGTTATAATGTTTGAGTCACTCTGATAGCATAAGAACGCCGCATAAGCCATGGCATAAAGTGTAGAACTGCAGGAAATTGGCTTTAAAACTGTAAAATGTTCTCTCCACACCATTGGCAAAAAGTGTAGAACTGCAGGAAATTAGCTTTAACCCTTTAGTCTCGTACCCGTATGTATACGGGTTGAAAATGGGCTAAACGGCTAAATTGGAAAGCCGAGGCTGTTCAGTAACATGTTATACAAGTCAGAGCTCTGGCTCTGCGATTCACAGCGCTGTATGGGTTTTGACTGAAAGCCGTTCTGAACTTTAGCTCCTCCCACAACAAAAAGTTCCCCCATCACTCCAACTAATTGGGCAACTTTTGGAAATGTTTTGTTGTCCAAGCGAGGGGAAATGCTGTTAATTAAGAGGACTATGTATTATGAAAAATGAGACTTTGAGGGTTATAACAAATACCACTTTGATGTCATACAAGCAAGCCAAACAGTCCAAATGTGCACTTCACTTTTCCATATCATAAAACTCATATACATTGATGATCACTATGTTGGTGACAAGGTGTCATACCCTGGAAAGAAGGAGTCAGTTTGCCTCGCACTCAAACCCTCGTCATCATTGTTTGTCTTAGGTTGCACCTACCCCACATTTCCAATGAATATTCTCATCATGCCCCTGAATGTATCCAAAGTATGTTCTGATTTTGTTATCAACAAATGGAGAGAAAAGTACAGTAAATATAGAAAAGGCACATAAAATCAACAGTGTAATGTTTGGATTCAGTCTCGTCAACTGTCCTTACCTTTATTAGACCAATTTTCCCATGCCATGGTTATGCATTTCATATTTATTCTGTAAGAAACTCCAAATGTAGCCCTATCCATATAAGCCCATTCCCACAAGTATAAAGGGTTAAAACAGTCAAATGTTGTCTCTGGCCATGCCTTGCCAGTAATACTTAACCAGTGGGAGCATTTAGGATTATTCTTAGATGGCATTGCTGAGAAGGGTAGATGACGTAAGTGCCCGTTGAAAGCCTAATTCATTCAAAGTGAACTTTGGAAATCAGATAAGTGACTCAAGAGAGCCCAAATGGTTCATCTTTAAAGGGCAATTCCGCCAATTTTCAACATTATATTCATTATCTTCCGCACCATACCGATGTCTACACAGGTGAAACTAGGCGATTCTATGATCGGTGGTTAAAAAGAGAAGGAAAGTCGTAAAAAAAAATGCTTCTCTGACATCACAGGGTAGGATTAAAAGAAAGAAAAACAGTGATTTTCAAAACCTACAACTAGTTTCTAGCTCGGGAGGGTATTTTCTACAACTAGTTTCTAGCTCGAGGGAGGGTATTTTCTACAACTAGTTTCTAGCTCGAGGGAGGGTATTTTCTACAACTAGTTTCTAGCTCGAGGGAGGGTATTTTCTACAACTAGTTTCTAGCTCGAGGGAGGGTATTTTCTACAACTAGTTTCTAGCTCGAGGGAGGGTATTTTCTACAACTAGTTTCTAGCTCGAGGGAGGATATTTTCTACAACTAGTTTCTAGCTCGAGGGAGGGTATTTTCTACAACTAGTTTCTAGCTCGAGGGAGGGTATTTTCTACAACTAGTTTCTAGCTAGGGAGGGTATTGTCTTGCTCCCCACGTCCTCGCGACTCTCGTAGTGTTTGAACATCACTTTTTAAAATGTTTGCATTTTTGATGTCATCTGGTAGAACATTTTTTACTTCATTTATTTTTCTACAAGACAGAACTGCACCGTTTTCACATATGTAGAAACCGGTATTGTGCTGGAGATGATATTAAGATGGCTGCCATTTAGCAAGCTCCGACCCAAGTTTGCTATTATGTGATTATTTTCTTGTTTATTTTTACTCTATTTTCACGAAAAGTATCCGTTATTATTTCTTACAACTGACAAGAACTCTTGAACATCAGATAGGCAGTAATAAACCCCAAATTCCAGCTTCTACTTCGACCCCTCGGTCCTGGGCTTTCTCTGTAATTCCGGGCTACCAAAGAAGAAAAACGCAGGCGTTACAGAGGCAAGAGAGGGGAGATCCTGTTGAGATTTAGGCAAAGGGAAAACCGGCCACCTCTTCCTTATATTCTACTGGCTAATAAACGTCACATGAAAAGATGGATGACCTCTGATCGTGGATTTGCTACCGATGGGACTATCGGAACTTCAATATTCTTTGCTTTTCAGAAACATGGTTCTCAGACAAGATACCATAACCTAGATAGTTTGTGTGTATGCATTGATATCTAGGCAACGCGTGCCATGATTATTATTTTTTATGTAGTTCTGTCCTTGAGCTGTTCTTGTCTAATGTAATCTTTATTTAACTAGGCAAGTCAGTTAAGAACACATTCTTATTTTCAATGACGGCCTAGGAACGGTGGGTTAAATGCCTTGTTCAGGGGCAGAACGACAGATTTGTACCTTGTCAGCTCAGGGATTCGAACTTGCAACCTTTAGGTTACTAGAGCAACGCTCTAACCACTAGGCTACCCTGCCGCCCCATATATATATATGGCGAGATTCAATCTTGCAACCTTACAGTTAACTAGTTCAACGCTCTAACCACCTGCCTCTCATTGCACTCCATGTGGAGCCTTCCTGTTAAGCGAATGCAGTAAGAAGCCAAGGTAAGTTGCTAGCTAACATTAAACGTATCCTATAAAATAAAAAAATTATAATGACTAGTTAACTACACATGGTTGATGATATTACTAGTTTATCTAGCATGTCTTGCGTTGCATATAATCGATGAGGTGCGTATTCGCGAAAAAGGACCGTCCTTGAATTTTACATAATTATGACTTAACATTGAAGGTTGTTCAATGTAACAGCAATATTTAGACTTAGGGATGCCACCCGTTAGATAAAATACGGAACGGTTCCGTATTTTACTGAAAGAATAAACATCTTGTTTTCGAGATGATAGGTCATTAATATGGTTGAATCTGGAAACTAAGGCTCGTATTTCTGTGTGTTATTGTGTTATAACTAAGTCTATGATTTGATAGAGCAGTCTGACTGAGCGGTGGTAGGCACCAGCAGGCTCGTAAGCATTATTTAAACAGCAATCTCGTGCGTTTTGCCAGCAGCACTTCACAATGCATCAAGTATTGCGCTGTTTATGCCTTCTAGCCTATCAACTCCCGAGATTAGGTTGGTGTAACCGATGTGAAATGGCTACCTAGTTAGCGGGGTGCGCGCTAATAGCGTTTCAAACGTCACTCGCTCTGAGACTTGGAGTGGTTGTTCCCCTTGCTCTGCATTGGTAACGCTGCTTCGAGGGTGGCTGTTGTCGATATGTTCCTGGTTCAAGCCCAGGTAGGAGCGAGGAGAGGGACGGAAGCTATACTGTTACACTGGCAATACTAAAGTGCCTATAAGAACATCCAATAGCCAAAGGTTATTGAAATACAAAATGGTATAGAGAGAAATAGTCCTATAATTCCTATAATAACTACAACCTAAAACGTCTTACCTGGGAATATTGAAGACTCATGTTAAAAGGAACCACCAGCTTTCATATGTTCTCATGTTCTGAGCAAGGAACTGAAACGTTAGCTTTCTTACGTGGCACATATTGCACTTTTACTTTCTCCTCCAACACTTTGTTTTTGCATTAAACCAAATTGAACATGTTTCATTATTTATTTGAGGCTAAATAGATTTTATTGATGTATTATATTAAGTTAAAATAAGTGTTCATTCAGTAGTTGTAATTGTCATTATTACAAATAAATAAAATAAAAATTCTGCCGATTAAATCGGTATTTTTTTGTCCTCCAATAATCGGTATTGAAAAATCATAAAAATCGGTCGACCTCTACTGTATACATTCCACCTGAAGACAATAATAACAAGCTGGTGCTTAACGAACTGTACAAGCAGAAGCTGAAACAGGAAGTACCGCAATTTTCTCTGTTGAGAAATGGTCACCAGAATCAGAGGTTATGCTACAGGACTGCTTTGCTAGCTCTGATTGGAATATGTTTAGAGACTCCACCAATAACATTGACGAGCTAACCACTTCCATCACCGGCTTCATTAGAAAATGCATTGCGATGTTATACCCACGGTGAGGGTTCGCTGCATCCCCAATCAAAAGCCCTGGATCAACACAGAGAGCCGGGCTACGGCACACAGAGCTATCGTCGACAACCCTGATCCTGCAGTCCATTACAGATTAAAGGAAGACCCAACCCTCATCTGCCCAACGATGTGTCTCTACCAGACGAACTCAATACATTTTATGCACGCTTTGACAACATCGAGCCGGGTGTGAGGGCCATCACCGACCATGAGGATTGGCTGAACTCGCTCTCCAAGGCTGACGTGAGAAGGGTCTTTAAAATCAGGTCAACACCCGCAAGGCCATGGGCCCCCCAACAGTATTCCAGGGTGTTCTCAGAGCATGCGCAAAACTGCTGGCAGGCATATTCAGTCATTTTCAACCTCTCCTTGTCCTCGTCTGTAATCCACAACTTAAGATGACCACAAGTATTTCTGTTTCTAAGAACTCTAAGGCTTCAGGCCACAATGACTACCCTGTAGGAATCGCTTCTGTAATCATGAAGTGATTTGAGAGGCTGGTTATGGCACACATCTCCATTATCCCAGACACCCTAGACCCACTCCAAATTACATACCGCCCCAACAGATCCATAGACGACTCAATCTCAATTGCTCTCCACACTTCACTCATCCAACTAGGTAAGAGGAATACCTATGTGAGAATGCTGTTCATTTACTACAGCTCAGCGTTCAAGACCATTGTCCCCCCCAAGCTCGTCACCAACCTTAGGACTCTGGGTCTGAACATCTCCATCTGCAACTGCATCCTGGACTTCCTGCCGGGCCAGACCCCAGGTGGTGTACTCCTTGTTCACCCACGACTGTGGCCACGCACGAATTAAACACAATTATCAAGTTCGCTGACGACACGACGGTTGTAGGCCTGATCACCAGCGACGCCGAGTCAGCATACAGGGAGGAGGTCAGTGTGGTGCCGGAACAGCAACCTCTCCCTCAACATCAGTAAGACCAAGGAGCTGACCGTGGACTACAAGAAAACGGGTGGTAAGCACGCTACCATCCACGTCGACTGGGTGGCAGCGGCAGATGGACAGCTTCAAGTTCCCCAGTGTCCAAATCACTAAAGACATAAAATGGTCCAAACACACACAGTCGTGAAGCCATGATTGTCTCTTCACCCTCAGGAGGTTGAAAAGGTTCAGCATGGACCCTCAAATCCCCAACAGGTTCTACAGCTGTACCATTGAGTAGAGCATATTGGACTGGCTGCATCACTGCTTGGTATGGCAATAGCAACACCCTCAATCTAACAGAATAGCCACACGGACTCTCTGTGTTCACCTCGTCTCTTTATTGACCTTTTATTTCAATCTTTGCACTCTACATACACTGTCACTCCAACACACACACACACACACTCTCTCCATTTTCTCACACATAATATGCACATACATTTATACCGACTCCACACACACCCACTCAAATACAAGCTGCTGCTACGCTGTTTTATCTTATATCCCTGTTGCCTCGTCCCCACAGTGTCCCTGTACATGTAAATATCTGGACTTAAATATTTCCTGCATGCTTATTTACTTAATATTTCCTATTCTTATTTTTCGTGTGTGTTTTTTTTCTAGTAATACATTGCTATTAATTATTGTATTGTTGTGGTAAGCAAGAAAGGCATTTCACTGTACTTGTGCATGTGATTTAAAACTTGGAACTTGATGATGAAAATGAAGTTGAAAAGTAGTGGAAACCTTTGGAGGCAACAGCGTTCGTTAGTATGTTATTCGAACATGGCCAATGAATAGACCTACAAAATAGATGCACTCACAAATGAAAATATATTTAAAAAAGACAAAACAGCATAAGCTTGTGTGCATACACATCACGATTTTCTCATCATACTGACTGACACATAGGAATTCTGAGTAGAGGAGGAATCTGCGTTTAAACTGCACCTGAATTTCTTGTCAACACCTATAGCTAAATTTAAAACCAGTATTGCCTGTCAACACCAATAGCTAAATTTAAAACCCGTATTTCCTGTCAACACCTATAGATATAATAAAAATCTGTATTCCCCATCAACACATATAGCTATAATTAAAACCTGACACGAAATGCATGAAAGGAAGCTAGGGTCGCAACATTCCTGGCAACTAACAAACTTCCCAGCTTCACCACCAATCCCATTTGGAGGACTCCCAGAATGAGGAGGGAATCCTCCAACTGAGGGATTTGGTGAAAGTCTCCAGAATTTGGCAACCCTGAAAAGGTAGACATTATAAGCCTGGAATAAAATGTTCTGGGAATGGAGTGTTCGCTACAGGTGTTGTGACAGACGAGACCAGAGGGGTGATGGGAGCTGGTTGATAGACAGCTACTTTGGAAGCAGGGAAAACATGGATTCTGACAAATGTATGCATCTATTGAGAAACAGTACAACAGTGCTGGTCCATACTGTACAGCAGTGGTCCCCAACCAGTTCCAGTTACTTTACCACCAACTGAATTTTGCTCTACCCAGAGCTCCTGAGTGGCGCAGCAATCAAAGGATACTGCATCTCAGCGCTAGAGGCGTCACTACAGACCCTGGTTCGATTCCAGACTATCACAAACGGCCGTGATTGGGAACCCTATAGGGCAGCGCACAATTGGCCCAACGTCGTCCGGGTTTGACCGGGTAGGCAGTCATTGTAAATAAGGATTTGTTCTTAACTGACTAGCCTAGTTAATAAAAGTTTAAATAAAATTTAAATTACCTCATGTACATTTCATCAGTAAGCCTATAGTCTCATGAGTCTTCTCATGTACCCCCTGTGGATAGGCCAAGTACCCCCAGGGTCCTAGTACCCCTGTTTGGGAACCACTGCTGTACAGTATGGGATAAGGCCACACAATGGCATAATCACAATATATACAAGCTCTTGGACAATAACAATATACATTGTGGTATTTTTGCTGTTTAGTGAAGAGTACATAGACAAAGCTGGTAACAGTTATGTCATGACATTTTTTATATTGCTGTACCGCCTTCCCCCATACTAAAGAATAAGCAGCGCTGCCCTTTTGTGAGGGCGCTTGTTTATCCCATGGCTGGGTTCTGTCTTGGGCAGAAGCATAATGCAGGTCTGTTTGGAAAACACAAGGGTTCTCTTGAGGGGGTTTGCCTGGTGCGCCACAACCAGAACAAAAGATAACCAAATCAGAGAATAGGACAACACAGTCTGTTCCACACAGCATTTCATCCACAGGAGCGCTTCCTCCCTAGCCTGGTCCCCGGTTATTCTGTAGAGCCAACTCTTATGATAATAATCACTGGCATTGGTCAGACTGGGTAAACAGATCTGGGACCAGGCTACTTTCTCATTCCGCCCACCCTCTAATATGGCTATTGTTAACAAGCAAATGATAAGCAAAGTAGATTTGGATTAGCGTGCAGGGGATCAGACTCACGTGGTGTGGGGTTGGTTTTGTATCACCGTCAACACCTTTAATTGTGGTCATTCCTTTCTGAGAACGAGTCATTCGGCTTGAGCTTAATATCGGAAGCTGCATCCTAATTGGCATGTTTCACCCATAACTCTCAGCTGATGTGTAGTGAAGTCTGTGGTGCAGACGAGCTGCCATGACATCACCAAGGTGGGTGCTAGCTAAACATCAGTGGTGGATGAGGTGAGTTACAGCGTAAAGCACTGTTGTTATTATCACCCTACAAAACACTTTCCACATTTCGGTATTCTATCATGCTGAGAGGGATTATGCAAGATTAACTACTCGTGTCCAGGGAGCGCACAAATATTTGATTAATTTGTGGGCTACGGACATGGCAGAATAACTGAGATTCCAGTCATTCTACACTCCTTATTGTAATTCTGCAAATTCCTGGTGAGTGTCTGTCTCTAAGGCTGTTAAGTAAAGTGGATGTCTGATGTGAAATAAGCAGTGGTGTAAAGTACTTAAGTAACTAAATATTTTAAAGTACTATTTAAGTCATTTTTTTGGTATGTGTACTTTACTATTTATTTTTTTGACAACTTTCACTTCACTACATTCCTAAATAAAATTGACTTTTTACATTTTCCTTGACACCCAAAAGTACTCTTTACATTGTGACTGCTTAGCAGGACAAGAAAATGGTCCAAATCACACACTTATCAAGAGAACATCGCTGGTCATCCCTACTGCCTCTGATCTGGAGGACTCAGTAAACAGAGCACATCCCTGGTCATCCCTACTGTCTCTGATCTGGAGGACTAACTAAACAGAGCACATCCCTGGTCATCCCTACTGCCTCTGATCTGGAGGACTCAGTAAACAGAGCACATCCCTGGTCATCCCTACTGTCTCTGATCTGGAGGACTAACTAAACAGAGCACATCCCTGGTCATCCCTACTGCCTCTGATCTGGAGGACTCAGTAAACAGAGCACATCCCTGGTCATCCCTACTGTCTCTGATCTGGAGGACTAACTAAACAGAGCACATCCCTGGTCATCCCTACTGCCTCTGATCTGGAGGACTCACTAAACAGAGCACATCCCTGGTCATCCCTACTGCCTCTGATCTGGAGGACTCACTAAACAGAGCACATCCCTGGTCATCCAGTGACTTTCACTTGAGTCATTTTCTAAGGTATCTCTACTTTTAATCAAGACAATTGGGAACTTTTTCCACCACTGGAAACAAGCCAATTAGCCGGTCCCGCCCTCGGTCTCTCTTAGTGACTCCCTCCAGAAAACATGCCCTCATCAGGGAGGTAACGCACAGCAACTGGGGCTAAGCTATATCCCAGCCTCTCTGGGGCTTGTGTGGGCAACTAGAGATGTGCTTCGCTGGATTGTTGTGTTACACACTTTAAAACAATAAATGATTTGTGCAGAGTTTCATGGCAGTGTGTGTGTGTGTATAAACCAAGTTCAGTGATAAAGTTGATGAGGCAGGTGCCTCAGTCCAACATCTCTTATAAAAGAACCATCACGTGGTTGTTAAATCCTCACAATTTGCATTTATAGTTTGTTTTGAGGCAACCAAACATGGGAAGTAAATTACCCAATGAGGTTTGACACTGGGAATTATGAAATCCAGTATCATTTTGCATCTCGGGATTTATCAGGTTCTTAGCCCAAGTAACAAATTACGACAAAAGGCGCAGTACAGTACTCAACCGATGCAACAAGTTCTTGATCATTGCCAGTAAAAGGAGGACAGTCTTTCTTTTCACTCAGAGTGGTTAGGAACCTGCGCTGCCCTGTGAGTGGACTTCATTTCATGTGTAAAAAAAACAATAATCTCCACCTCTAAATTATAATTATGACAATGACACACTTGGGAGTATTGTAGTCCAGATGCACTAGAATGGCCTGCTGGGTAATTTGACTACTTGGGGATTATAACTGAGTCATCCTTCTTTGCGTTCTTAATACCAATCCGCCCTCCCGCTACAACTACAACAGATAAAACCCAAATGTGCTTGAGTGGCCGTTATTTTTTTTAAAGGTCACATGCAGCCATTTGTATCTCAATTTCAAATAATTTCTGCGGTAGTTTTCAATGGAAATGGTACAAAAGTAACAAAAATAGCTTCTTAGCAAAGAGCAATTTCTCAAGCTAGAATTTAGCTAGGACTGTCTGGTAGTGGTCTAATTGCGGAGGTGAAAACTGAAAACTAGCTATTATTGGCAGAGAGTTGAACTCTTTCTTATTAGTCTATTAACCAATTTACTGCTTTGTGATGTCACTAAGCAGGCCAAAACCCAATCCCACCAAAACAGCCTGAAATATCAGGTAGTCTTCAAATAGCTCTTACACTAAAAGGACATTACCATAATTTTCACAATTTAACAGAATTACTCTCACCTCATAGTATGGAAGTATATATAAAACACAGGCAAATCACATTTTTGACTGCACTGGGCCTTTAAGGGAAATCTCCTGACCATCTGTGGTAATGGGCTTACAACTCTACCGTTCACAAAACAAGAGTGCAGCATCAATGCAAGTTTGTCCTCGCAGCCCAGCTAGATTATAAAGACATACTGTAGAACGAGGTTAATGCAAATGTAGTAGACAAGAGTTATCTACATTGTTAAGACCTTAACCGTTATCTCATTGAAAAATAATGGTTCTGATAAAGTCATTAACCGTTTCGGAACAGACCTTTCTAAATGAATAGTAAACCAGGGAGTCCTTTTTTCCACAAAATATAGAGAACGTTGTTATAACACGTTTCCATTTGTCCTGCATCAGATGGATACAGGATTAGACAACCTATTACATAATGTACGGTTTTCAACTTTTAATGCATGTGTGTCAGACCACCGTGTGACCCAAAACAACTACTGATGACACACAAAATACATAACCTGATTCCAGATCTGTTTGTGCCATCATGCCAACTCCGCATCACTTATTGTCATGCCAAACCGGTTTGTCTTGACAATGAGCAAGAGTTGTCAAGAGCACAAACAGACCTGGGATCAGGCTACAAAATAGGTGTTTTAAGTATATGACCTCAGCAGTAATGTTGATCTACCTGCATCCAGGATGGACGTAATGGGATGAACTTTGTTGAAATAGTTTTTGGCACTTGCAGAACAGTGTGGGGGCAGTGACAATTGGGTGAGGACAACTGACCCTCATAGGACTGTCTCTCAGAAAGGGACATGTTTATCTCTTGGAATCATTCCCATTGTACTGACCCTATTCTTGCTCAATCCAATGGGGCCAGATTAACCTAATCCCTGCTGCTAGGTGAGGTCAAGAGACCGGCTCTTGATCCTGATGCAGTGGTGTCCCCTGGGCAAGGGCCCACTAGTAGCTACTGAAAAAGCCATTGGCTTTCAAATAAACTGTAACCTTGGCACACTCCTAGGATCACAGCATTCCCTCACTTGGTTCAATTCACTGTGAGTGGTAACACATGAGACACACAAAGTATAGGAGACGGGGGGACAGACAGAACTATAAAACGTCAATGAATGCAGACATCAAAGCCAAAGTATAGCATTTCAAAGAGAGAAGGAATGTGTAGGAGCTCTTTTTTGGGTCCCCACAAACCATGACACATTTCTCGAAGGAAGAGACAGACGGATGATTGTGACTCTTAACTCTAGGCAAAGGGAAGGATCTCCAACTAGGGCTTCCTAATATGGTCAAAAGTGGCCCTGAAACGCCTACCGGGGGCCCTGAAACGCCTACCGTGGCCCTGAAACGCCTACCGTGGCTGGAAATACATTTCAGCTGGGAAGACCATTACTGCTCAAATGCTTATGGATCCCTATGGCAAACACGCATTGGTTATACTACTTAATAGTTATGAAGTGCGTGATTATCTTGTTTCTTCTCGACCTTCTTTCTAAAGTGTTGCCTTCCCCCGGCCTGCACCTCGCTAACTCATGTGTGGGTTTTCTATTTCCAGGAAAAAAAATCTAAAAGCAACAGCTCTATTATGAGAGACTCCTGCCCTGAGGGCTGGCCTAGGAGCTGTATAACATGGGTGAACTCTCAAACTGCACTGTGTGTCCTGCGACTACTACCAGCTGACAGGAAAACAAAAACAGATTATCACTAAATCTTATTTCCCCTCACAATGATTTAATGCGAGGTAAACACACTGGCTTGGTCCTATTAAAATTTTCTTTTTTTAAATCCCTAAAAATGGAACTGGAACTTATTCATGAACATTTCTGATCATCTGATGATACGGTTATGAAATAAGTGTTTTGTTCATACATTGCAAATGATAAGCGCTTCAATGTTCCAGGGCCAGTATTTACGGACGAGATACCTACACGGCCTCAGGGATGGCGAACTCTGGAAATCCCTCTGGTCTCCTCAGAGGTAAAACTGCTTTTCATTGATTTGCACCCCATGTATAGAACAATCTACATACAGAGTTCCTTACAACAGGATCTTATGGTGCCTCTTAGGCAATCCTACAAGTTGATTGGGGAGATCCTTGCTTATGAATGTGATTGTTTTTCTTTCATGTATTTGAATTCGATTGTATTTTGTAAATCATGTGTATGCAGGGCTCCCTTGAGAAAGAGACCCTGGCCTCAATGGGACTCCCTGTTAAACAAAGCAAAACAATTATAATTCAAAAATAAATACTCTGTAAAGGGACAAGTAACTGTCTGACAGGGATTTATTTTTGCAACTATATATTTTTTTGTGAGACAAGGGCATCAATGAACTAAACAGGTGATATTTTCACATACAAATTGTTTTCTTGCAGGATTAGGTTGTAGTCTTACAAACCAAATAGGTAGCATAATCACAATTCATTAAATAATGCTGAATACCACTAATGAATAACTTGGTGATTTGCTCACTATGAGGCTTGCCATCACAAACAAATACATTTTTTTTAAAGATAACTAGTTCCATATACATAACAGAAGCTTCCCATTAGTAACATCAAAAAGGGCACATTCAATGTCCTTAAAAATGACTACAAACCTTAATATCTTTCCTCTGGAAAAACTCCAAGAAAAATCCTTCAGAAATCCTGATTGACGTCTTTAAAACATAATCAAATCCCTCTTTTGTCAAAAATGTTCAACCCTCACAGCATTCCCATTCATCAAATCAGATTGTCTGCATCCTCGGCCAAAACACACCTGCCTCCCTTCGCTGGTGGAAAAACTTCTATCCAATTAGTGTTAGTTCAGAGGGAACTGACAGCATTAAGCCTGCGGACTGCACTGATCTGCAGCCAGGCTAGAGGTTCCACTCACACTGACTGCAGTCGTAGACAGCCCAGTGCAGCAGCAGCCAGCCTATCCCTACTCTGCTGAACATGTCTGGAAGGTTAGGGCTTGTAAAAAAACAACAGTGCGATATGCATCTTAAAGTGTGATGTGGGGTATATATGTCTAAGTGTTTATATATGTCTAAGGTCAAACTAGAAGGAATGGTGGTGGGGAGAAAAACAACATTTGACTCATTTATTTAGTCAAATTCTTAGTCTAACAATATACTGTAGTGTGGTTTGGCATTAAGAGACCGGGTTGTTAGCAGAGGCACTTACAGTAGCCTGCTGTAATCAGATAAGCAGGACACCAGTGAAGTGCAGACAGCAACCTCCCCCTGGTGCATTCCTCTAAAAGTACAGTGGAGCTTCTAAGTAACTTGGTATTCGTCCATAACACACTTCAGACCCAATATTACATTATTTATGTACAATTACCCAAATAGTACATCTGAGTGCGGTATCACATGAGTGTACTGCAGAACAAATATCCTCTTTCATGGCCAAATATTATCCACTTGACTCACCCAATCGGAGACAAATCACTAGTCAATCATTTGCCATATGAGATTATATATTCTATATAATATATTCTATATAAAATCACATCAGAACAATTAATCCATGTTAGAGTGTAGAGGAATGAGGAAAACATTTGCCAAGAACAAAACATACAGCATACAGTACTAGAAGGCTTGTATAGTACGGCCTGCCCACCAAAGCCACTTAAACCATTTACCTACTTTAAGTCTCTCGCTCTCTCTCTCTCTCTCAGCAGCATCAGTTCACTGCCACAGACACCATTGAGTCTCCAAACTGTTCAAGCACACAGAGGGGGGCAAAATCTCCCTTCACCTTATGTACCAACAGTACACAATACACAGCGTTGTATGTTGCTAGTTGTTGTCAACTGCAGCTTCTCCCAATAACCACAGCAATCCTTGCTGACTTGATAAGTAGCAGTGTTGGCAACATAAACAGTGTGAACATGATATACTATAATATACCATGCTAACAGTTCTCTGGGCATTCAAAGCCCATGTCTGAGCTGAACAGTTTGGGGTTCAACAACAACTCCTTTCCAACCATGTATCATGTCATGTATCCTCAGCAACCTAGTAGTCTGGGCAGCAGTACACACTTTGTTTATTCCTGACTGAATATACAGAATATCTGCAAAGGGGCTTTAAATAGGAGGTGCCATGAACTTTGGATTCTCAGAGCTGGTGAGCCTGTTTGGACAAGAAGCCTGGTTTCATTTATACGTCTGATTTATTAAAAACGATATCAGAGGTAATCCTCCCTGAAAGCATGTGTTCCACCGCGGTTGAGACTAAGATTTACAATCGATATGAACCTATGAATATTTGAGCTAGTGGGCTCTCAGACCTACTCCACAGCCAAACCGAATTTGGTCTATGTTCTTTCCATGTCTGGATGTAAGTGTGGAGCGTTCTCCTGCCAGGGAGAACACTGGATGGGTTCTAGAGACTGTCAAAACAAGCCATGGTACATACTGTACAGTATAGTGGTCAGATGTGTATCGAATTTCATGTCAGTCTGATTACAAATTCATTCCTTTTGCCGCCGTGATGACGTAGGAACATCGTCAGGGCGTCTAATTTGACTTTTTTTTCTTGATCTCTTACATTCTTCCTCGATACTATCCTGACCACCCACCCACCCACTCTTTGGAAACCTTGGTGTTGAGCTGATGATTGCTTGGAAGACGCTTGCTGGGTTTGTGTAATGAAAGAAAGCAGTCTGACAGGCATCGTGCTGGGCTACCGCTCAAACAAATCATCCCTCGGCCTGAGGTGGTATCTGTGGAATGCCCTCCTCCCTGTGTCTCATGGGCCAGGTGATGCTATGAGATGGATGGAGAACCAGAATTCAGTCTTTACTCCATGTTATCAGAGGCAACACACTGGGACTATCATACAAAAGAGGTTAACACAGTAACCACGACGGCCAAATTGATCAACAGAGTGAAACACGGCGTAAGGAAACTGGTCTAGTTTCAAGGGTCTTTTGTCATAATTCAGGCCAACATTCAGTTTCAGTGAGGGGAAGACTTACCTCCGTCTCTTCTGTGGCATTTTTACAAATTCTCCTTTACCCTGCATTGATTAAGCTCTCTGAATTCTGTAGAGTGGTTATAGTAGGCTAGCTAATCAGCTCCATTTCAGTTGAAAATGCAACGTCTGGCATAATGTCACCAAAACACTCTAGGTAAAAGGTGCTGATCTTTTAATCTCCTTTCAAATGTGCTGAGAAAACATTCCCGGAGCAGGCATTTTTAAACCAGCCAACAAAATGTTCTCAAACATAGTGTGCATTAATAATTCTCTTAATGCCATTTATCTAACCAAATCCTGAGCTTGTCATTTTCGCACCTTCATAGCTTACAGACAATTCTTGACAGTTGTAGCCTTAAGTCTTAACTGGGTGCCTAGTCGTCATCAACCTGGGGGCCTAGTCGTCATCAACCTGGGGGCCTAGTCGTCATCAACCTGGGGGCCTAGTCGTCATCAACCTGGGGGCCTAGTCGTCATCAACCTGGGGGCCTAGTCGTCATCAACCTGGGTGCCTAGTCGTCATCAACCTGGGTGCCTCAACCTGGGTGTCGTCATCAACCTGGGTGCCTAGTCGTCATCAACCTGGGTGCCTAGTCGTCATCAACCTGGGTGCCTAGTCGTCATCAACCTGGGTGCCTAGTCGTCATCAACCTGGGTGCCTAGTCGTCATCAACCTGGGTGCCTAGTCGTCAACCTGGGGGCCTAGTCGTCGTCAACCTGGGGGCCTAGTCGTCGTCAACCTGGGGGCCTAGTCGTCGTCAACCTGGGGGCCTAGTCGTCATCAACCTGGGGGCCTAGTCGTCATCAACCTGGGGGCCTAGTCGTCATCAACCTGGGGGCCTAGTCGTCATCAACCTGGGGGCCTAGTCGTCATCAACCTGGGTGCCTAGTCGTCATCAACCTGGGTGCCTAGTCATCATCAACCTGGGTGCCTAGTCATCATCAACCTGGGTGCATCATCAACCTGGGGGCCTAGTCATCATCAACCTGGGGGCCTAGTCATCATCAACCTGGGGGCCTAGTCATCATCAACCTGGGGGCCTAGTCATCATCAACCTGGGGGCCTAGTCATCATCAACCTGGGGGCCTAGTCATCATCAACCTGGGGGCCTAGTCATCATCAACCTGGGGGGTCATCAACCTGGGGGCCTAGTCATCATCAACCTGGGGGCCTAGTCATCATCAACCTGGGGGGTCATCATCAACCTGGGGGCCTAGTCATCATCAACCTGGGGGCCTAGTCATCATCAACCTGGGGGCCTAGTCATCATCAACCTGGGGGCCTAGTCATCATCAACCTGGGTGCCTAGTCATCATCAACCTGGGTGCCTAGTCATCATCAACCTGGGTGCCTAGTCATCATCAACCTGGGTGCCTAGTCATCAACCTGGGTGCCTAGTCATCAACCTGGGTGCCTAGTCATCAACCTGGGTGCCTAGTCATCAACCTGGGTGCCTAGTCATCAACCTGGGTGCCTAGTCATCAACCTGGGTGCCTAGTCATCAACCTGGGTGCCTAGTCATCAACCTGGGTGCCTAGTCATCAACCTTGGGACCTAGTCATCTACCATAAGAGGTTAAGAGGAAATATGGGGTGCTATAAACCATTTGATTCTACGCTACCATATGGACCGCTGACCTCTGTTTTTCAATATAGGCCTACTTTCAGGGTATTGAATAGGCCTACTTTCAGGGTATTGAATAGGCCTACTTTCAGGGTATTGAATAGGCCTACTTTCAGGGTATTGAATAGGCCTACGTTCAGGGTATTGAATAGGCCTACTTTCAGGGTATTGAATAGGCCTACTTTCAGGGTATTGAATAGGCCTACTGGCAACAATTCATACACCTCCTTAATGAAGTGAAGCAAATTTAAAATAAGCAAATGACTATTTTTAACTTCCCATCACTGCTGTTCTATGTTTCTGCAAGGCATTTGATTCAGACAACATTTATTTACTAAAGAAGCCCATTCAAACCAAATCAAAGCTTATTGGTCGTGTACACAGACTTGTCGATGTTATCGCAGGTGCAGTGAAAAGCTTGTTTCTCTAGCTCCAACAGTGCAGCAATAATAACTAGCAATACGCCTATATTCCAATATCGCCTATTTTTAAATATCAGAATGAGCAAAGTCATAGTCTGGAATATAAATACATACATTGATTGTACAAAACATTAAGAACACCTTCCTAATATTGAGTCGCACAATCTCTTGCCCTCAGAACAGCATTAATTTGTCAGGGAATGGACTCTACAAGGTGTTGAAAGCGTTCAACAGGGATGCTGGTCCATGTTGACTAATGCTTCCCACAGTTGTGTCAAGTTGGCTGGATGTCCTTCGGGCGATGGACCATTCTTGATACACACAGGGAATCTGTTGGAAAACCCAGCAGCGTTGCAGTTCTTCTTCGCACAAACCAGTGCGCCTTGCACCTACTACCGTACCCTGTTCAAAGGCACTTAAAATAATTTTTCTTGCCCATTTACCCTCAATGGCAAACATACACAATCCATGTCTCAAGTCTTAAAAATCCTTGAACCGGTCTCCTCCACTTAATCTACACTGATTGAAGGGGATCTAACAAGTGACATCAATAAGGGATCATAGCTTTCACCTGGTCAGTCTGTATTGGAAAGGGCAGGTGTTCTTAATGTTGTGTATACTCCGTGTGCATGCACGCACGGTGCACACACACACACAAAGTATGTGGACATCTGCCCGTCGAACATTAATATGGAGTTGTTTCCCCCCTCTGGGAAGGCTTTCCACTAGATTTCGGAACATTGCTGCAGGAACTTGCTTACATTCAGCCATAAGAGCATTAGTGAGGTCGGGCACTCATGTTGGGTGATTAGGCCTGGCTCGCAATCGACGTTCCAATTCATCCCAAAGGTGTTCGATGGGGTTGAGGTCAGGGTTCTGTGCAGGCCAGTCAAGTTCTTCCACATCGAGCTCAACAAACTATTTCTGTATGGATCTCGCTTTGTACACACAGGCAATGTCATACGGAAATAGGAAAGGGCCTTCCCCAAACCGTTGCCACAAAATTTGAAGGACAGAATTGTCTATAATGGAATGTTATGCTGTAGAGTTAAGATTTCCCTTCACTAGAACTAAGGGGCCAAGCCAGAAGCATGTAAAACAGCCCCAGACCATTATTCCTTCTCCACCAAACTTTACAGCTGACACTGTGCATTGGGGAAGGTAGTGTCTCCTGGCATCAGCTAATCCCAAATTCGACTGTTGAACTTCCAGATGGTAAAGCCTGATTCATCACTCCTGAGAACGTGTTTACACTGCTCCAGAGTCTAATGGCGGTGAGCTTTACACCACTCCAGCCGACGCTTGGCATTGAGCATTATGATCTTAGGCTTCTGTGCGGCCGCTCGGCCATGGAAACCCATTTCATGAAGCTTCCAACGGTTCTTGTGCTGACGTTACTTCCAGAGACAGTTTGGAACTAGGTAGTGAGTGTTGCAACCGAGGACAGCCATTTTTTACTCTGTATTGACGTTGCCCTCTTTGGACATTGCGAGCACCATCCCCCTACCTCGGCACCATCTCTCTGTCTCCTACAACCAGGTCGTAAATTCAGAGAGGTCGTAAATTCTTGGAGGAGATTATCTCCTCATGGCCACAATATAGAGAGAGTGAGTTTCATAGAGAGAACAGAGGAATTTCTTCCACCTCACAGAACTGCAGATCCAAACGACATTTATGTTCTGGAGAAGGTATAAAATATCGGTGAAGAATCCAGCTACGAACTGGTCCGTTTGGTACAATTATGTGAAACTCATGGGAGGCAATACGGCCACATTACCCACCTGGGTTTTCTATCACCAGACCAAGCTTACCTCAATTACGAAATGGCTGAAGGTTGCAGACCAGTTTACCATGAGAGGGCCAAGGTTTGAGTAAATGGCTGAATCTTTTAACCATACCACGTGGTTAAACTCTGAAGGATTAGCATTTCAATCAACTCTGTAGTGTCTCCTCAGCTGACCCCCCACTCCCCTTTTGTCTAACAAGCCGCCATGCCGGTTTAGCCCACTAGGGCACATTCTTCTATCATTTCTTTGTAAACATTTCTACTTTGTTTGTTATGCATTTCTGTGAATTACTTAGTAAATAAATGATTTTGAGACAATTGATGTATGGATGACTCATAGTGGAGACTGGGTTCTTGCAAATAACCAACAATTTACGATGTTTGGAATGAGACTAACGTGAGGTAAAGAATAATTCATTAATTTGAAGACTAATTGATAAGATATTTTAATATCTGAAAGTTACATTAGAAAAATTATAACTTTGTAATCTGAATATTTTCCTTGGTGCCCCGACTTCCTAGTTAATTACAGTTCATGATTAATCAGTTTGATCGCGTAATAATAATTACAGAGAGTTATTTGATAAATAAGTCTTCAGTTTTAATGATGCCAAAGACACGACAACGCGCTACTCATTTCAACACTCAGCGGTCCCGTTCTGTGAGCTTGTGTGGCCTACCACTTCGCAGCTGAGCCGTTGTTGCTCCTAGACGTTTCCACTTCACATTAACAGCACTTACAGTTGACCTGGGCAGCTCTAGCAGGGCAGAAATGTTATGAACTGACTTGTTGGAAAGGTGGCATCCTATGACGGTGCCACGTTGAAAGTCAATGAGCTCTTCGGTAAGGCCATCCTACTACCAATGTTTGTCTATGGAGATTGCATGGCTGCATTCCCGATTTGTATACGCCTGTCAGCAAAGGGTGTGGCTGAAATAGCCAAATCCACTAATTTGAAGGTATCCACATGCATTTGAATATATAGTGTAAGTCAGCAAGTCACACAAAGATAAAGGGGAACAGGATGGACAGACTCCTGAGGGATTCACAGACTGCAGAGTCACTACCAAGTCTTTATAGTGTACAACATTATGCAGCCAAAGAGTTAACCTAGTCATTAAACATGCTGCGTGCTGAGCAGACAGTTGAAGACAATCACAGACTTATAATAAAATACTTTACAGGAGAAATACTAGGAAAATACTAATTACATTCATATTGGCCCTCTGCATTAGGTCTCTCTCTGCAATTACCAACGAGAAGAGGTAGATATAAAGACTCTAAACCAGCCTCAAGGCACCAACTATCATTCATGCAGACATCCACCGACATGAATAATAACACACAGCCTTAAATGGATGTCATAAATTCACTTCCAGACAATAATCTCATCAGAACACGCTCTTCAGGCCTGGAGGTGAGCCAATGAGAATATTCTGTAGGTTGGAGCACTGTTCTGTACAATCTCCCTACAAAGATGTTATTGTATTGCACTTTTTTTTAATTCAAAAGTATGAGCTCACCTCACTTCACCTTTCAGCTAAGTGTATGTGATGACAGAACTAGAAGCATTCCAGTGCTCCAGACTCCCTGTCCGATAGGAACCATTACAATGCCCATGGCAGAAGGCCATACCTCCCCATGGCTGCATTAAAAACAGGACAGGTCACTAGGCTCTCTCCGTAAAACAGGCAACAGGTCACTAGGCTCTCTCCGTAAAGCAGGCAACAGGCCACTAGGCTCTCTCCGTAAAGCAGGCAACAGGCCACTAGGCTCTCTCCGTAAAGCAGGCAACAGGTCACTAGGCTCTCTCCGTAAAGCAGGCAAAAGGCCACTAGGCTCTCTCCGTAAAGCAGGCAACAGGTCACTAGGCTCTCTCCGTAAAGCAGGCAACAGGCCACTAGGCTCTCTCCGTAACGCAGGCAACAGGCCACTAGGCTCTCTCCGTAAAACAGGCAACAGGTCACTAGGCTCTCTCCGTAAAGCAGGCAACAGGCCACTAGGCTCTCTCTGTAAAGCAGGCAACAGGCCACTAGGCTCTCTCCGTAAAGCAGGCAACAGGCCACTAGGCTCTCTCCGTAAAGCAGGCAACAGGCCACTAGGCTCTCTCCGTAAAGCAGGCAACAGGCCACTAGGCTCTCTCCGTAAAGCAGGCAACAGGCCACTAGGCTCTCTCCGTAACGCAGGCAACAGGCCACTAGGCTCTCTCCGTAACGCAGGCAACAGGCCACTAGGCTCTCTCCGTAACGCAGGCAACAGGCCACTAGGCTCTCTCCGTAACGCAGGCAACAGGCCACTAGGCTCTCTCCGTAACGCAGGCAACAGGCCACTAGGCTCTCTCCGTAACGCAGGCAACAGGCCACTAGGCTCTCTCCGTAACGCAGGCAACAGGCCACTAGGCTCTCTCCGTAACGCAGGCAACAGGCCACTAGGCTCTCTCCGTAACGCAGGCAACAGGCCACTAGGCTCTCTCCGTAACGCAGGCAACAGGCCACTAGGCTCTCTCCGTAACGCAGGCAACAGGCCACTAGGCTCTCTCCGTAAAGCAGGCAACAGGCCACTAGGCTCTCTCCGTAAAGCAGGCAACAGGCCACTAGGCTCTCTCCGTAAAGCAGGCAACAGGCCACTAGGCTCTCTCCGTAAAGCAGGCAACAGGCCACTAGGCTCTCTCCGTAAAGCAGGCAACAGGTCACTAGGCTCTCTCCGAAAGCAGGCAACAGGTCACTAGGCTCTCTCCGGAAAGCAGGCAACAGGTCACTAGGCTCTCTCCGGAAAGCAGGCAACAGGCCACTAGGCTCTCTCCGGAAAGCAGGCAACAGGCCACTAGGCTCTCTCCGGAAAGCAGGCAACAGGCCACTAGGCTCTCTCCGTAAAGCAGACAACAGGACACTAGGCTGTGTTAGGAAAGGGAAACGGGATACCTAGTCAGTTGTAGAACTGAATGCATTCAACTGAAATGTGTCTTCTGCATTTAACCCAACCCCTCTGAATCAGAGCGATGCGGAGGACTCCAATCGACATCCATGTCTTCAGCGACAGGGGAAGTGGGTTAACTGCCTTGCTCAGGTGCAAAAACGACAGATTTTTACCTTGTCAGCTCGGGGATTCGATCCAGCAACCTTTCAGTTACTGTGGGCCAGCAACAGTTCAGAGTGCTGCACTTTTCACAAATACTCTAAGCTACAAAAAAAAACAAAAGTACGGAAGACAAGCTTCACTGATGGCAATCATTTTAGAACATGTAAAGATCAAACTACATGTAGTCCCACCTGTCGGGAAAAATAACATTAGGCCTCATGCTGACAAATAAAATACATGGTCTCAATGAAGGAGGAGAAAGACACCAGCAGGTGTCGAAAAATTAGGCTTGGGAGGTATGAAGTTGAAGTTGAAGTTTTTCAATACATTTTACTATTTGTAGCTACTTTTTAAACAAATCCCTGCAGTCAACTTGTGAAATAGGTTAGGAGATAAAGCAGATTGCGCTCTTAATTTCACCGGTCACATTATTTTACATTATGAAGCTCACTGTAGTTCCCCAGAACAGTTGAGTAAGTCACCTGTTTGTTTGAAAACATCACAACAGGAGAAAGCCGGAGCAGGTGAGTCCAGCTGTGTATTGCCATCACAACAAGAGAAAGCCGGAGCAGGTGAGTCCAGCTGTGTATTGCCATCACAACAGGAGAAAGCCGGAGCAGGTGAGTCCAGCTGTGAGTCCAGCTGTGTCCATTGCCATCACAACAGGAGAAAGCCGGAGCAGGTGAGTCCAGCTGTGTATTGCCATCACAACAGGAGAAAGCCGGAGCAGGTGAGTCCAGCTGTGTATTGCCATCACAACAGGAGAAAGCCGGAGCAGGTGAGTCCAGCTGTGTATTGCCATCACAACAGGAGAAAGCAGGAGCAGGTGAGTCCAGCTGTGTATTGCCATCACAACAGGAGAAAGCCGGAGCAGGTGAGTCCAGCTGTGTATTGCCATCACAACAGGAGAAAGCGGGAGCAGGTGAGTCCAGCTGTGTATTGACAGAGGTCGTGTTTTATATTGAAAGTCAGTGTGTTTTTGCTTCAATAGAGTGATCAGGGACGTGCAACTATAGTTTTCCTTCACAGAAAATACATTAGTGCAACACATTCGGCAGAAAATAGCTACCTTTTCATCAGATCACAACAGAAGTGCAACGCTATTTGCGAGCCGTTTCAGGAAGCTAGGCGTATGTCACACATCACCACCACAGGTAAAACAAAGACAGATATTTCACCGGATGTATAAAATGTCAAGCCACTGCTTGGCGTTTCCACTCACTACCAAATATGGTAATGAGAGGAAGCCCAGTGTCCAGAGAAGCCCAGTGTCCAGAGAAGCCCAGTGTCCAGAGAAGACTGAATGAGATGGATTCTGGCCGACATTCTGCAAATGTTCTCGTCGATAAAACATTTGATCTCAATACAGTTAACTTTTCTCAAAAACTAGAATCTGTTACAAACAGAGTGGACATATTTTTGTAGACTTTACACTTTGACAAAGTTTTTTTTAAATTGCATTGTTTACAAGGAGTGCAAAGGCCAATTTTAGTTACAGTATTGCACACGCGCACTTCAGAGTAGGTGTTCCCTAACGGAAATATGCAAATATATGTTTGAACGCTCCAATACAATCTCACTAGCGCGTGCTTGGCTCTGCCCACCTTGCTTGTTCTGCCCACTAGGACTAATTTGATCCCATTGAAAATGACATGCTGAGGTCTATCTTGGGTTAGTTATAAAAAATAAAAATGTGCTCTGGTATTGTGCCTGGCAGACCATCATGCACAAGCTCCATCAGTCTGGAACTTCCCTTCATGATCACAGGCCTCACCAAGTTTGAACCTGACTGGTGCTACGGCCTCATCAAGCAGCGCTTCAGACAGACCAGAGTGAACACTGTCAGAGATTCCAGGTGTGGTGAAGGACAACACTGACAGGGGTCAACATCCCGCAGCTGGTTGGACTGGAAGACGGCACGGTGCTGGTGGAAATATACGGCTGTCAACAACACCCGACTCTGTACTTCAGGCCGCTGACACATATCAAGCTGTACCAGCACTTCAGGTGAATATCATTTTCATTGTATAAAGGTTATCATTATCTAAAATTGGGAGGTGAATTGATGTTATGCAAGGTTGTAAATGTCTTACATTTTTGTTGGGACTATTTTGTGTTTTACAGCGTCACAGCTCTGGAGCCTGGTGTTGTTGTCGCCAACGAGCGTTGGGACTCAATCAAGACCAAGTTTCAGCTGCTGCACAACGCTGACATCCTTCCTCCCATAGATGGTCTGCCTGTACAAGCACCACCTGGACTGGACACAACTAAACAAACGTATCATCTTTGAGAAGATCAGGGAGTTTTGTGACGGAGGCCATGGACATCACATGCCTCTCACCAAAGTCAAGGGCAGGACCGCGGCAGGCTCTCCGCATACAGATTCCGTTGTTGAGGCTTGGGGCAGACGGACCAGTTCATTACTGGGGGAGAGTTCCCACTCATCCAGACTATGTGCAGTGACTCTATGCACATTCACATGACCTTTTCCTAACACACAAAGGTAGCTGCTACTATTTTCACCGTGCTGTTCAGCCACTTTATCCCTGATTGTATGCGTATAACTACCTCATCTATCACCAGGATCTCTGATATGGTTATTGTATATTATTTTGTTCTTTCTCTACTGATACTGTTTTTTGATCTGGACACTTTCTAGTTTTGGATATCGTTACTATCAGTGTATCAGTGGTGGAAAAAGTACCTAATTCTCATACCAGAGTCAGAGTAAAGATTCCTTAACAGAAAACGTAAACGTGAAAGTCACCCAGTAAAATACTACTTGAGTAAGTCTAAATGTATTTGGTTTTACCAAAAATAAATGAAGTTGCTAAAATACTTAGTATCAAAACTAAAAAGTATGAATATTTTTTTTTTAATCCTTATATTAAGCTAACCAGCACAAATGTCTTTATTTACAGATAGCCAGGGTACACTCCAACACTCTGACATTATTATCAAACAAAGCATGTGTTTAGTCCAGATGAAACCGCGTCTTGTGTCGGCCGGCCGCCCACAACCTGCCAGATCTCTCCAAGCATCTCCTCCTTTCCTCACCTTCTCATAGGGGTGACAAGGGTTGTTCTCTTGATAAGTGTGTGGATTTGACCATTGTCTGTCCTGCTAAGCATTCAAACAAGTACTTTAGGGTGTCAGGGAAAATGTATGGAGTAGAAAGTCATTTTTTGAAAAGTCGCAAAGTAAAAGTTGTAAAAAATATTAAAAGTACAGATACCCCAAGAAACAACTTAAGTAGTAATTTAAAGCATTTTTACTTTACACCACTGGCTACTATACAAATACGCAAGTAACCATTCCACTGTGCGGTTTACACCTACTGTAGAGAACCATTCACTTAGCTAGACATGGCTGTGGGGTGGTTCTACTGGAGCATCTCTTTCACAAGACCCATCAAGTTCGCCCGGTGTGTCTGGGGTTGATTACTGCCATCTATTGTATTTTATATGTACAGCGCATTCGGAAAGTATTCAGACCCCTTAACTTTTTCCACATTGTTACATTAACAGCCTTATTCTAAAATGGATTAAATACTCCCCCCCCCTCATCAATTTACACACAATACAATAACAAAGTGAAAACAGTTTAAAAATGTGAAAAACATTATTTACATAAGTATTCAGACCCTTTGCTATAAGATAGTATAATATTGAGCTCAGGTGCATCCTGTTTCCATTGATCATCATTGACATGTTTCTACAACTTGATTGGAGTCCAGCTGTGGTAAATTCAATTGATTGGACTTGATTTGGAAAGACACACCTGTTTATACGAGGTCTCACAGTTGACAGCACATGTCAGAAAAACCAAGCCATGAGGTTGAAGGAACTGTCCGTAGAATTCAGGGAAGATTGTGTAAAGGCACAGATCTGGGGAAAGGTACCAAAAACATTCTGCAGCATTGAAAGTCTCCACAGTGGCCTCCATCATTCTTGAAATGGGAAAAGTTTGGAAGCACCAAGAATTTTCCTAGAGCTGGCAGCCCGGACAAACTGAGCAATCGGGGGAGAAGGGCCTTTGTCAGGGAAGTGGGCAACAACCCGATGGTCATTCTGACAGAGCTCTAGAGTTCCTCTGTGGAGATGGCAGAAACTTCCCGAAGGATAACCATCTCTGGTGAACTCCACCAATCAGGCCTTTATGGTAGATTCACCAAACGGAAGCCACTCATCAGTAAAAGGCACGACAGCCCACTTGGAGTTTGCCAAAAGGCACCAAAAGAATCTCAGACCATGAGAAACAAGATTCTCTGGTCTGATGAAAAAAAGATTTAACTCTGTGGCCTGAACGCCAAGCGCCACGACTGGAGGAAACCTAGCACCATCCCTACAGTGAAGCATGGTGGTGGCAGCACTGGGAGACTAGTCAGGATCGAGGCAAAGATGAACAGATCAAAGTACAGAGAGATCCTTGATAAAATCCTGCTCCAGAGCGCTCAGGACCTCAGACTGGGATTAATGTTAACCTTCCAAACAGGACTACGGCCCTAAGCACACAGCAAAGACACCACAGGAGTGGCTTCGGGACAAGTCTCTGAAAGTCCTTGAGTGGCCCAGCCAGAGCCCGGACTTGAACCCGATCGAACATCTCTGGAGAGACCTGAAATCAGCTGTGCAGCAATGCTCCCAATCCAACCTGACAGAGGTTGAGAGGATCTGCAGAGAAGAATGGGGTTAACTCCCCAAATACGGGTGTGCCAAGCTTGTAACGTCTTCTTGGGTATGACTCGATGTGTAATCAATCACTGCCAAAGGTGTTTCAACAAAGTACTGAGTAAAGAGTCTGAATACTTATGTAAATGTGATCATTTTATTTCTATAAATAAGCAAATTTTTTTTTTTTTTTTTAACTGTTTTTGCTATATCACTATAGGGTATTGTTTGTAGATTGATGAGGGGGAAAAACAATTTAATCAATTTTAGAATAAGGCTGTAAAGTAAAAAAAAAAAAAAAAAACAACTTTGGGTCTGAATACAGTCCCAAAACACTGTACATGTATAACTTTATGAGCTGGATTGCCTGTCTTTGCAATTAGCTTATTTTGGTTTGGTTTAGTTAGCAGCCTCCATTGAAATTCACTATTACTCTGGTAATAGATGCCCAATGGGCTTTGTTGCTTTTGTTGGCAGCCCCTTGTGTACTAAACTGGTAATACTGTATATCCCGCTATGAGAGAAGGACGGTATGACAATATGTAAATCTGGATACCACCCAACCCTACTAACAATATCACCAGGCTGTAATTCTGAAGGGATGTTCACCCCTATTCAACCATGTTGGTGTAGTCAGTGTTACACCACTATGATAAATTATCTCTGGGAATGTACCATCTGAGTGGGGGGTTATAGGTGTGACTTTATGGTGGCTTGTCCGACTGAGTTCAGATGAACTCCACTAAGAATTACATCTGTTAAACAGGCAACAGGCACCCCCCTCCCCTGTAAAAATACATGAACTGCAGCCGCAAAGTTCCCCACTTTGATCATGGCCTCATCCAATCCAGGGAACACAAAATCTGTTATCTAAAGCCGATGTTGTAACAACAAAAATATACAATATTCTGTGCTTTAAAATGTTTAAATCTAACCAGATTCCTTTATAGTGCATGGGACCAGGGCACAGAAAGAACACCATTGTGAGAAACTCAGACCCTGGAAAAGGATTTGTGTGACTAATAATTGAGCCGGTTCCCTCCACTGCCACACAGCACCAGAGAGAGAGAAGAATGGAAGTACACAGTGCAGACACCACACAATTGCCACTGTTGTACTGTGCACTTCATAAGGATTCAGATTCCCTACCCTTCTCCTTGAAGTTTCCTATTCAACCTTCCACAACTCTATGGTTGTATCCCAAATGGCACCCTATTCCCTATGGGTCCTGGTCAAAGGTATTGCACAATATTCGAAATAGGGTGCTAATTAATTACTTCTTAGATAGATGGGGAAAGTGCTTATTGTTGCAGGTGTGTGGGAATAATGCAATAGCGTCATAGAAAAGACAAAACCTACACACTGGTCTTGCTTGTTTCATTTGGAATTAAAACAAGTGGCATGAGCAAGAGCAGAGTGCGGGTTTCTCTTTTCTTTGAAGGACATGGCCTGTGTGAACAGAACAGATGAACTTCATTGCCAGGCCAGCTGTATGATGTAAAAAGAACATTCAAGAAGAGAGTGTGGGAGAGAAAATAGTCTCCCTAGCTTCCTGGTAAATGGCTGGCATCTATTTGGAGTTCAGGAACTGAAATGTCAGGAGGCAGACAAAGAAGAAGACACTCAGAATCCCCAGTTCAGCAGAAGATTCTAAGCTCTTCAATATTCCTTCATTGCTTTAAAACTGGACAGCAAACTTGGGCTTCCACATTTGCAAGCAAATGTGCTTGGTTGAACAAGAGTATTATAATAGTATAATTGTGTTCATACATTAACCTCTCTGGGAGATTTGTGATTCAATGAAGGTCCCCTCAATAAAACAGCCTATATTTTTATCAGGACGAGACAAGTAGACGCAGTATGAAAAAGAAACTGCTGGCTAGGCCCTCTACAGCAAATATATTTCCCTGTTGACAAATCATTTTAGAAATTCTCACTTGATGCGATCTCCCAGAAAATTTGGTAACCAGTTTTGAGAAATCACAAACATCCCAATATAGTCTGGGTATATCCTTAAAACAACTATATCTTTAAGAAGCAGGAGAGCAGTGAGTCGTCTTACCTTCACCCATTGGGACTTCATAGGTGGTGTTGAGAGATCCCTCTGGCATGACACTGCGGCCTCGGGAACTGCAAGAACACATGACGATGCAGGATTAGGACAGCGAATGAAAGCCCTCGTCACATCCCCTTGTCAAGCGACTAGAGGACCACAGTTAAAAATCACCCATCTTGTGACATACTACTGCTGTGCACAGCTGCTGACCAGAGTCTTAACAGCTCATCAATCCCACAACGCACCATTACAGGAAGTGCCATAATCCTCCTTTCCCCCAAAAGAGGAAGTACAGGTCTGCTCACTAAGGTAATTATGCGTGGGAAAGTCATCAGTTGTCATTTGAAACAAAATGTGCTTTTTTACGGTGTAGGTGTTATCTTAGCTGCTGTGGCCTGGAAAAGCACTAGAAACTGAGATATCATGTTTTTCCAGCTGGACATTTTTAAACAGACGAAGAAAAATGGTACCTAGACTGATTTATGGAGAACTCTAGACAGAACTTGGATATATCATCGCCACTCAACATTGCAAATCATGCAGGTGTTTCAGCGAGTCGGTTTAACAGCTCCCCTAACTCTTAACCCTGCTGAACACAGCAGGAGAAATTCAACTTAACTTCAGAATGTATTAGAAATAAAATAAGTTCAAAATCCTGTTAATAATTGCCTCAAGCTGCCGCAAAATTGTTATTTTTATTGCAAACTTTTAAAAGTTTATAAAATAGCTCTAATGATTTGTAACTTGGCAAACAATGCCCACTCAGCAATATAATATATCAATTGACTCCCATTTAAAACAAATCCTAAAATAAACTAAAAATGTAGATCCCACGGGCCACGGCAGGCCAAACTTTCCTTGGACACGAAGGTGTTTGCCAGCCTAATAAGTACATATTAAATAGTGAGTATATAATTACTGTGGTCCAATGTGCCTCTTCATGTGGTCTGAGAAAACAGATTCCACCAATGTCTTTATGGTTCTTCCTACATCTTGAATGTCCACCAGACTACTTAGAGGGCATTCAAAAGAATCCAAGAAGTGAATCCATCTCACATCTTCAAGGGTCTTTAAGCTGTTACTTCATGCCACTAATGCCAGGCTTTCCAAACAACCACAAACTCAAGTTTACTTTTCTAGCAGTCCCATCTTCCATGGTGTGACAGACCACACAGTAGAAAGATGCTTGTTGTAAGGTATTGTCCATGACTTCTGGCTTTGTCTGTCTGGGTGGCTGTCTCAGTCCACAGCTCTATTCACACTGTGCAAGTTTGGCAAAACACTACATTTTCCACACACAGGACTAACTAACTTGATTTTCCACAGGGCAAGAAAGCAATAAATTAGGGGCACTGACACAGCTACTTCTCCAATCCAAATTTCCTCTCACTCCTCCCTTCACAGTCATTTAAAAGGTTGAGGGCACAGTGGATTGACGCAGTCAGGCCCTCGGTGAGCTCAAAGCACCGTTGCCCTTGTATAAGGTGGGTCTGCAGGCAGCCTATTCAGCTGTTATGCTTGGGGTGCAGCCAAGGCAATTACAGTGGGCAGATATGTATTTATCACACCATTTTATTACACCTTTAAGCACTTTCTGCTTGCTCTCACCTCAGACAACTCTGAGCAGCACTAAACCATTAACGTAAATTGTTACAGAAAGCAGTGCTTGACTTGGACTGAAATAGGTGCCAGTACTCATGTTGGGTGCCAGGACTGTTTATATTTAGGTCCAGGAGCTCCACTAAACTTTAGAGCTAATATTCTATAAGAGGAACAGGAGCTCAAGCAGAACATTTGAGGTGCCGGTACTCTGCTCCGGTGAGCTCCTGCCCAAAGTCCAGCATTGACAAAAAGTATATTGCTCATGAAGTCTGAACAATATTGCAACATTTAAAAGGACAGGGAAATTGTATTTTGTCTATAAGAATTGTGGACTGACAATTTCACACAATATGAGTAGTTACTACAACAACAAAAAGTATTGTGCTAAAAATCTGTTTGAATTCATGAAGTAAAAAAAGTATTGTGAAACAAAAATGGAACTCAAATGCCTATTAATTCAAACATAATAGAACATGTTCAATGCACATCCTGGGATCTTGGTTAGTGGTTTTGGTTGAATGAGGGCTTGTAAAGCTCTATTGGTGTTGGTTGAATGAGGGCTTGTAAAGCTCTATTGGTGTTGGTTGAATGAGGGCTTGTAAAGCTCTATTGGTGTTGGTTGAATGAGGGCTTGTAAAGCTCTATTGGTGTTGGTTGAATGAGGGCTTGTAAAGCTCTATTGGTGTTGGTTGAAAGAGGGCTTGTAAAGCTCTATTGGTGTTGGTTGAATGAGGGCTTGTAAAGCTCTATTGGTGTTGGTTGAATGAGGGCTTGTAAAGCTCTATTGGTGTTGGTTGAAAGAGGGCTTGTAAAGCTCTATTGGTGTTGGTTGAATGAGGGCTTGTTGAAAAGCTCTATTGGTGTTAAGTTGAAAGAGGGCTTGTAAAGCTCTATTGGTGTTAGTTGAAAGAGGGCTTGTAAAGCTCTATTGGTGTTGGTTGGCTTTTTATTGGTGTTGGTTGAAAGAGGGCTTGTAAAGCTCTATTGGTGTTGGTTGAATGAGGGCTTGTAAAGCTCTATTGGTGTTGGTTGAAAGAGGGCTTGTAAAGCTCTATTGGTTTTTGGTTAAATAAGTGCTTCTGTGAAGCTGTAATGATTTTGGTTGAATAAAGGCATTTAAATAGTCAGAAAACATGAACGCAACATAAATGAGCAACTAAATAATTGAGCATGATATTGTAAATGTGTGTGATTACAAATGAGTAAAAGACTAATTAGAAATTGGGTGGTTCGAGCCCTGGATGCTGATTGGCTGACAGCTGTGGTATATCAGACCGTACACCACAGGTATGACGAAACAACATAATTACAATTACATTGGTAACCAGTTTATAAACCGCAATAAGGCACCTCGGGGATTTGTGGTATATGGCTAATATACCATGGCTAAGGGCTGTGTCCACGCACTCCGCATTGCGTCGTGGCTATGAACAGCCCTTAGCTGTGGTATATTGGACATATACACCACACTCCCACCAGGCCTTATTACTTAATTTTACCATAGCTGCAACAGTCAAATGTCTCAAAAACATTACAATGATCGATTTTGTCATTATTGGTTAGTGTGTGTGTAGATTAATTGGGGGCGATTAATGCTTCTACACCTGCATTGTTTGCTGTTTGGGGTTTTAGGCTGGGTTTCTGTACAGCACTTTGAGATATCAGCTGATGTACGAAGGGCTATATAAATACATTTGATTTGATTAATTAAGCCATTTTAAAACCTGTACGAGTGTGAGGTGTGAAATGGAAATGTGTTTTTTTGCATATCCTCAACTCCCTCGAAGAGTGGGGTCACAGCCATTATTGACGGCGAGCAATTCCGTTTAAGGCGACAGATTTTTCACCTTGTAACCTTTTGGTTACTAGCACAGCGTTCTAACCGCTAGGCTTCCTGCAGTCGACATACTTAGTGCTTCAAATGATCCAAAATATTTATACGTTTGTTAGATGTTTTTATTACGCTAAAACATTGGATTATTATTATTATTTGGACTATCACATTAACACCTAGTTATGTGGATGGTGCCTAAGAAAACATGATGAAGCAGCTCTGTAACAGCAGTGTGTTCCACTCAGAACAAACAGCTGAAGCAATACAACAACTAGACGTACAATTGTCCCATAATCCTCATGGTTCTCAACCATCCCCACTCAAGGCATATCATGCCATTCCACAATCATGAGTTCTGCTGGCACGAGAAACACATTGGCTGAGCTCATCCCCGGAGGCCAATCTTTTAGAGATAGTGAAACCTGGCTTTTATTTTGCTTAGAATGATTCCTGATAAAAAACAGTTGGTTTCTTCATTGATGCGTAATGAAAACAAAACAGAGAAGATGGCATGATGGCGGCAGAAAGATTCCACCTTACGTGAGCACAACTGACTCAGTAGCCTTTACTAGAAGAATGTGAAGTTTGAAATGGGACAATAGTAGCTGCAATATTCAAAGTAGTAGTTTTAAGGCTACTATAAAAAAAAGTCATTGGTGCACATTAATGTTATAAACGTATCGTTCATTTTATCGTTATAATTCAGTCAATTTATAGTGATATGGATTTGTCCATATCGCCCAGTTCTAGTAAATTATTCCAAAAAGTACATTACTCCTGAACAGTCTGAACAACGTTGAATTTTTTTTTTTTTTTTACGTACTGAAAAAACTAAATGACCTGTATTGTGTTGATAAGAATTGTGGATTGGAATTATTTCTGACAATATGAGTATTTAAACAAAGTACATTTTTCTTGTGTTGTTTCTTTCAATGTTTGGATTCAGTCACTCAAAAACAAAACTGAACTCAATTGCCTATTAATATAAAGTACTAGAACATTTTCAATACACTTCCTGGGATCTTGGTTAGTGGGTTTGGTTGAATAAGGGTTGTGAGAAAGTCATTTCAGTTACAGCCAGTAGATGTCCTTACTCAGTCACTGCCCTCAATAATGAATTGCAGTAGTGAGTGATTGTCTCCACAAAAAGGTATTTAAATCATCAGAAAACATGAACAACACATCAACATAATTGAGCAACTAAATAATTGAGTATGATATTGTTAACGTGTGTGATTACAAATGAGTCAGACTAAATATACCCAGGCTGCAACAGTGAAATGTCTCAAAAAAAACATTACGATGGATGAATGATGGAATATGTCTAGTCAGATTGTTGTCTGATTTCATGCTGTCTGCATCTTTCAAAGACCTGTGATAATAATTATTTTCTTCCCATTTATAGCAACAGTGTTTTGCTAGAAGTAAATCAGAAATCACGAGGCCAAACCTGAACATCTTCCGCTAACTTTAGACACACTTATGACTAGTATAGTCAGGTGACCAGATTCTGTATCCCAGTAGAACAAATGCCCTTTAACATTCTTGAACTGGGTCAAGTCAGTTTCACACACAGGAGCCTGCAGAGGGGAGAACGGCTCATAATAATGGATGGAATTCCGCTGCAGTCATTACCACAAACCCGTTCTCCCCAATTAAGCGGACACCAACCTCCTGTGCTTTCACACCATGTCTGGAGGCCAATGTTAGTCGTGTATATTTTGACAGGGAAAATAAACCGAACCCATCTCTCCTCTATAGCAATACCACATCGGTTTATGCACTGGTTGATTTCCTGAAGAGTCTCACTGACCAAAAGCAACGTCCAGACAGAAAAAGAGATGTCCCACAACTTTGCTAAACAGAAGTATTTATTTGGAGCTTGGTATTGAAGCTTATTAAATCAACCATTTCAAATAAGGGGTGCTTATATTTGTTCTGTTTCACTGCATGTACAAGTTGGTAACCTTTACAGGTGTGAAATGGAAATGTGTTTTTTTGCATATCCCAATTCCCCCTGGAATCACGGCCAGGGATCAGCCATTATTGACAGTGACCTTGGAGCAATCAACAGATGTTTCACCTTGTTGCTTATTTGAATTCATGAGCTGACCTTTCGGTTACTGGCCCAACGCTCTAACCGCTAGGCTACCTGCCGTCGACAAACCTAAGGTATCAAATCATCCCAATTGTTTTAAACATTTTTTTTGACTATCACTTTAACACATGGTTATGTGGATGGTGCCTGAGAAAACATGATGAAGCAGCTCTGTAACAGCACAGTGTGTCCCACTCAGAACAAACAGCTGAAGGAATTACAACTAGACATGCAATTTTCCCACACGCCTCAGGGTTTTCAACCATCAATCTGTAAATTCAATTTCACTGTGAGTGAGTATTGAAGCTCAAGCACACAGGTAACTGCCAAAATAAATGACGGATACAAAGACGGATACAAAGAATATTGAAAGCGGGTGCTTCCACACAGGTGTAGTTCCTGGGTTAATTAAACTATTAACATCCAATCATGCATACCAATGCTGGGAATGTCATTATTCTGGCCATTGTTTTGTCTACCATGGTTAAAAGAAGAGATCAGTGACTTTGAAAGAGGAGATACGAAAGAGCATAGGGGGTTTAAAATGTGTGTAGTCACCAGATCTCAACCCAAATGATGGGAGATTCTGTAGCAGTGTGTTTTCCACCACGATCAACAAAAACATTTTGTGGAAGAATGGTGTCGCATCCCTCCAATAAATTTAGTCACTTGTAGAATCTATGCCAAGGTGCATTGAAGCTGTTGTGGCGGCTCATAGTGGCCCAAAGCTCAATTAAAAAGACACTATGCTGGGGGTTTCCTTTATTTTGGTAGTTACCTGTAGAACACAAGGTTCAAAAGTTGAGGAACATCCTGGGATAGTAGCCTGGGTTCCGGCAATGCAACGTTAGATGTCCACCGGGGACTGATATGTGGGGTGCAATAAAGGGCCCGGGGTGTGATAGCTTCACCCAATCACATCCACTAACGTGTTGACATATCTACAATCGTCCATCCCTAATCAAAACTATGGGCCAGGCTTTGGGTCAAGTCCTGCATTATTCCCCTGACAATCCCTCATTTCTTCTCTGGCGAGAACACCGAAGTGGGGGCGCTTGGGGGAGGGGGGGGGGGGGGGTTTGGATTTCACTTGCCCACCCACTGAGGAGCCAGGCCCAGCCAATCAGAATGAGATTTTCCCCCACAAAAGGGCTTTATTACTGACAGAAATACTCCTCAGTTTCATCAGCTGTCCAGGTGGCTGGTCCCAGACTATCCCGCTGGTGAAGAAGATGGATGTAGAAGTCCTGGGCTGGCGTAGTTACAAGCGGTCTGCGGTTTTGAGCGCGGTTGGACGTACTGCCAAATTCTCTAAAATTATGTGGCTTATGGTAGAGAAATTAACATTAAATTCTCTGGGAACAACTCGTGGACATTCCTGCAGTCAGCATGCCAAATTGCACACTCCCTCAAAACTTGAGACATCTGTGGCATTTTGTTGTATGACAATACTGCACATTTTAGTGTGGCCTTTTGTCCCCAGCGCAAGGTTCACCTGTGTAATGATCATGTTTCATAAGCTTCTTGATATGCCACACCTGTCAGATGGATGGGTTACCTTGGCAAAGGGGAAATGCTGACTAACAGGGATGTAAACAGATTTGTAAACAACATTTGAGAGAAATAAGCTTTTTGTGCGTATGAAACATTTCTGGGATATTTAATTTCAGCTCATGAAATATGGGACCAACACTTCACATGTTGTGTTTATATTTTTGTTCAATTTACAGTGCATTCGGAAAGTATTCAGACCTCTTGCCTTTTTAAACATTTTGTTACGTTACAGCCTTACTCTAAAATGGATTCAACTGTTTATTTTCCTCATCAATCTAGACACAATACCCAATAACGACAAAGCAAAAACAGGTATAGAAATGTTTGCAAATAAATGACATATTCAGACCCTTTAATCAGTACTTTGTTGAAGCAGCTTTGGCAGCAATTACAGCGTTGAGTCTTCTTGGGTATGACGTTACAAGCTTGTCACACCTGTATTTGGAGTGTTTCTCCCATTTTCTATGTAGATCCTCTCAGGCTCTGTCAGGTTGGATTGGGAGCGATGCTGTACAGCTATTTTCAGGTCTCTCCAGAGATGTTCGATCGGGTTCAAGACTGGACTCTGGCTGGGCCACTCAAGGACATTCAGAGACTTGTCCCGAAGCCACTCCTGTGTTGTCTTGGCTGTGTGCTTAGGGTCGTTGTCCTGTTGGAAGGTGAACATTAGCCCCAGTCTGAGGTCCTCGAGCAGGTTTTCATCAAGGAGTTATTTGTACTTTGCTCCGTTCATTGTTCCCTCAATCCTGACTGGTCTCCCAGTCGCTGAAAAACATCCCCACATCATGATGCTGCCACCACTATGCTTCCCCGTAGGGATGGTGCCAGGTTTCCTCCAAATGGATATTGGCCATATACCACACCGCCTCAGGCCTTATTGCTTAAGCATATCAGCATTGGTCTTTACGCCTGAAGAGGAAACATCATGGTTCAACTTAGGCAGGATCAACTGGTGACATTTGGGGGGACTGACAGAGCTGACCCCTCAGACACATCCGGCTGCGATTGGGAGTCCCATAGGGAGGCGTACAATTGGCCCAGCATCGTCCGGGTTTGGCCTTCATTGCAAATAACAATTTGTTCTTAACAGACTTGCCTAGTTAAAGAAAAGGTTAAATTAAAATGTTTACAATTCTCATACACCCCAAATATTCTTATAAGAATGTCTCAACTCCGACTGAGGCAAAGCCAAAATGTTGACGGTTTAGTCCAAACAAAACAAGCCAGAGGGGACAGAGATGGGAAGAGAAGGAGGACAACGCAAGAAAAGAAGGTAGCAATGGCAGAGCTTCAACAAAAGATGCTGACTGGCTCACTTCCTGAATCCTGACAACATAACTGGTTGTAGGGTCTACGACCCATTCAATAAGTCTTTGGAATGGGTACTAACAATGAGGACCACTCTGGAAATGACCCTCATGGTTGCAAGAAATCTCTTCTAAGGGCGTTTTCACACATAGTTCTGAGCAAATAACTTTGATTATGTGCTACATTGTATATATTTTGGTTGGTCCAGTTGCTTTCTTATTGCCAAACGAACTAAAATGCCTTGACAACCACGTGTTCAAGTCATTTGTTTTATTGGAGGAAAACATCTCACGCTAAATCCATTCTATGATTATCAAGAAGAATATCTTGTGTCCCAAAACATCATTAGTTTTGCTTTGGTCTTCCAACAACATGCGGGAGAAAACCATAGCTGTTGTAACCGCTAGTGAACAGGCTAGATTCTGTAGCCTATATCCCTGGCAGGTTATAGCACCCTCTCCCCTAATCTGCATCAGATGCCTCAAAATGCGCTGCTACTGATAAAATGTTTCAGAGATAATAAGTTAAGGAGGGCTACTGTGTGCATTTCATCAAACGCTCGCAGTCAATAATACTTCTCACCTGCTTTGAACCGCACCATGGCGCGAAAGGAATCAGACCAAGACCATACTTTTTGAGCCAACCACAGTGCGTTAAGTCCAAACTAAGCGAACTAAGAGGAAAACTCCATTTTAAAAAAGACAAATATTTGTTGTGAAAGCCCCCATAAGAAAGAGCGAGGATAGCAATCATTAGCTGTAATGACATACGTAAGAGCTGCAGCTAATACAGTTAGCATGTCCATGTCCCTCAATACTCAAAAACCTAAGACAAAGCAGAAATAACTTCAATCCTGAACTTCTTTGAAACAGCTGAAGCTTTGGGTGAGGTAAATGTGGTGTACTCTATGCTTTACGTATGTTTTAGACCAGGGTTGGACGTTTTGGTTTTTGCCCTAGCACTAAACAACGGACTCAAATAATCAAAGCTTGATGAAGAGTTGGTTATTTGAATCAGCTGTGTAGAGCAAGGGAGAAAAAAACCCAAATGTACACCCAGGGAGGGCCCCAGGACAGAGTTTGGGAGAACTGTTTTAGAGAACTGTGATGTCAGAAAGCAACATTATGAGTTGTGCCACCCCATTGTGTTGCATATTTCTTGAGACACACTTTCAAAACGCATTGTCTAACACGCTCAGTGGCATTTCTAGTTCACAAAATGTGTATGAAACGCTGTAGACTATAAAAATCCTTACTGTAGGGCTTCCAGTCAACCCTTCAGATAAGTGCCAGCAGACAAAATGGGAAGACTCACTTTTTTCACTCAAACTGCCATACACGCTCGTCAAATTCCAGAAGCTTATCTTAGGGCTTCCGAGTGGCACAGCGGTCTAAGGCACTGCATCTAAGTGCTAGAGGTGTCACTACAGACCCTGGTTCGATTCCAGGCTGCATCACAACCGGCCGTGATTGGAAGTCCCGTAGGGCGGCGCACAATTACCCCGGCGTCGTCCGGGTTAGGCCGGGGTAAGCAGTCATTGTAAAATAAGAATGTGTTCTTAACTGACTTGCCTAGTTAAATAAAGGTTAAATAAAATAATGAGTGGGACCATTTTTCTGGGTAGGAGGTAAACCCCCTAAGTGTTAAAAATGTACTAAAAATATGCCCATGTGGTGAATCCACCCCCTCAGTTTCAGAGGCTTCCTGTGAGAGGAAATGTGAGGATTCATCCCTAAAACTCCACTCCAATGAGGCCCTAGAGGACTCTGGGAGTGACACATTCCCCTACTGGGAAAGATGTTAGTTGATAGGCTATATATGGAATATGGACCATCACGCATTAAGCTGGAATAGATTTGCCAGTTTGCCCAGGGAGAATATATTTTTTTAATGGAATGCTCTTTCGTTATTATTTCAAACATGCGTTTACATTTTCACACTAACCAGGTTTCCATCCAACCTTTTTATTCAAGTAAAGTATGTCTGATAAAAAAAATTAAGCAAAGTCACAACAGGCCTGATGGAAACCTCAAATTTGTTTGTAAACTTTCCAAATGTAGGCAAAACGAAATACGCTAGGCAAGGTGGGATATCATTTTGTTTCTAAAATGATGGCAGTGGAAACACCTTCATGTGCAAATGTTGATATAATAACCATATCAAAGTACACTTGAGTCACCAGATGACACGACTCAGGAAAACATGCAGTTTATTCAGCTACAGATGAAATAAGTGATGAACTTCACAGGGTGGTGAAAGTACACAGTGATGAACTTCACAGGGTGGTGAAAGTGGAGGTGATGAACTTCACAGGGTGGTGAAAGTACACAGTGATGAACTTCACAGGGTGATGAAAGTGGAGGTGATGAACTTCACAGGGTGGTGAAAGTACACAGTGATGAACTTCACAGGGTGGTGAAAGTGGAGGTGATGAACTTCACAGGGTGGTGAAAGTGGAGGTGATGAACTTCACAGGGTGGTGAAAGTACACAGTGATGAACTTCACAGGGTGGTGAAAGTGGAGGTGATGAGCTTGATGCTCATTGTCAAAAAAAATAATCGAGGGTCTTATTCTGGTGACGTGATGATCGTTGATTGCCTTCCTTTTGACAAATAAAAATGACCTTGCCATTTTGTCCATAATCATTTCATCATGTAGGTACTGTAGCCTACCCGCATTGTATCCGCGAGCTGTTGGCTAGAGCGCAAGTACCAAAACCAGAGTGGGTACGTTCGCTATGTTGGGGGGGGAATGATCAGAAGTAAAAATGTAATTGAGAGACATTTAACTTGTATTTTTAAACCGCAAAACTTATGTTTATGTGAACTACGTCATCAGGCAAACCTTTCCCACAACAATTCAATTTAATGGAAACATCTCTGCTGCGAAAATGCCATTTTAGAATATTTGCAATTTGTTGGATGGAAACTTAGACATGAAAATGGAGTATACAAATCAATTCTGTATTATCATAGGATGTCATTGATTTTATTATTGGTATCAAATTGGTAGTTACGGTCTTGTCCATACGGGAGTTACAGCAATGAGACTTGGGAGAGGCGAAGGTCGAGAGCCGCGAGTCCTCCGGAACACAACCCAACCACTGCTTCTTGAAACAACGCCCGCTGAACCCTTAAGCCAACCACACCAACGTGTCAGAGGAAACACCATACACCTGGCGACCGTGCACTGCGCCCGGCCTGCCACAGGAGTCGCTAGTGCGCGATGAGACAAGAGCATCCCCTGCCGGCCAAACCCTCCCCTAACCCAGACGACGCTGGGCTGATTGTGCGCCACCCATGGGTCTCCTGGTCGCGGCCGGCTGCAACTTGAACCAGGATCTCTAGTGGCACAGCTAGCACTGATACAGTGCTTTAGACCACTGCGCCACTCAGGAGGCCCCGTCAACCACCTGTTGGCTAAAGACTACTCTACATTTTGAGAGCTTGTGTTTTGCCTCAAGATGGAGGCCATTCTATTTTTTGGTGTGTTTTTAGTTCATGTGTTGCTACATCGAAGACTGCTTCAAGTCTGAACATGAGAAATGGAACTGGCCAACAAACGCCGTACACGTATAATCATGATACGAGGCAGATCATGGAATGGAACCATTTCATAATCATGAGTTCTGCTGGCAGGAGATACACATTGGCTGAGCTCATCCCTGGCGGAAAGTCATTTGGAGATTGTGAAACCTGTATTTTCTTCTGCTTAGAATGATTCTTGATAAGAACAGTTTGTTGTTTGTTCCAAAATTTGGACAATTTGAGAGTCACTGACGTCATTGATGAGCAATGAAAACAGAAGACGACATGATGGAAGCAGCAAAAATTCCACACCTCAAATGAGCACAACTGACTCTTTGGAGGCAGGTCTTGTTGCTTGTTATTGTCCTTTGACAAGACAAGACAAGTACTAAACCTTCACAGTTGACAAGATGTGGGTGTCTTTTCACAAATGCTGTGATCATTTTTAAAAGCAGTGCCACGTCATTCAAACAGCACTTCACCCGACACTTAAATATTTTCCCAAAAACTGAACAAACTTACCCTATGCTTACGATGTAGTCTACTTGCTTTGCATCCCACGTTCTTAAAATAAAAAGTCACCATACACATGCACCACCATTCATTCAATTACCAATAACATACCTAGCTCAGTGCAAACCTGATACACAACTCCAGTCATTTAGAAGATACATCGAATTACCAAAGATTCACTTTGGAAAGTGCACGGATGGCTCCAGGAATTACCTTGTGGGGTCCACTTAGGGCCTGTTTCCTGGACATAGTTCATTGCTGGACCTGGACTAAAAAGCACTTTGGGAGTCTCCATTCAACATGTCCAGGACTACACTGAAGCTGTTCTGGGGAAACTGGCCCTTAAAAAAAAAGGGTACTCCTATTTTCTGAAGGAAGACACCCTCACGGGGAGCTGCTTGCTCTCCTTTCCAAACAGGAAAGGTCTCATCCTGTACGGATTGAAGGGTGGGGTCCCTTACTACAGCTTCCTGAACCAAGCTCTCCAGAGAGAGTGGGTCATTTGAAAACCATCCAAGGCAGCATTGTTGTGCCACTGCCATCAGCCAAACCTATTCTGCTGTACCTTTTGTCTTCTTACTCAATGACCCGTTCAGACTTCCAGAATGGTGATGCTTGTGCTGGGATATCATTTACAAATCCTGTGAGTGGTTAAGGCAAGACCTGTGTGTGTGATAAATATATAGATATTTTTAAATCACACAGTACCAGTCAAGTTTGGACACAGCTACTCATCCAGGGGTTTTTCTTTATTTTTACTATTTTCTACATTATAGAATAATAGTGAAGACATCAAAACTATGAAATAATTCCATATGTTATGTAGTAACCAAAGAAAGTGTTAAACAAATCTAAATATATATTTTAGATACTGCAAAAACCATCAAGCGCTATGATGAAATTGGCTCTCATGAGGAACGCAACAGGAAGTGTTTTCTTTACTTAACTAGACAAGTCAGTTAATGAACAAATACTTATTTCCAATGACGAACTACCCCGGCCAAACCCTAACAACGTTGGACCAATTGTGCACCACCCTATGGGACTCCCAATCACGGCCGTTTGTGACACAGCCTAGAATCGAACCCAGGGTCTGTAGTGAAGCCTCTAGTACTGAGATGCAGTGCATTAGACCGCTGTGCCACTCGGGAGAGTTCTCTGCTCCAGAGAATAAGTTCATTAGAGTTAACTGCACCTCAGATAGCAGCCCAAATAAATGCTTCAAGTAACAGACATCTCAACATCAACGGTTCAGAGCGTGAATCAGACCTTCATGGTTGAATTGTTGCAAAGAAACCACTACTAAATCACACCAATAATAGACTTGTTCGGGCCAAGAAACATGAGCTATGGACATTAGACCGGTGGAAATCTGTCCTTTGGTCTGATGAGTCCAAATTTGAGATGTGGACATTCCAGGTGAAACTGGTTGAGAGAAAGCTGTCGTCAAGGCAAAGGGTGCCTACTTTGAAGAATAGTTTGATTTAACACTTTTGGTTACTACATGAATCTATATGTTTTATTTCATAGTGTTGTTTTCACTATTCTTCTACAATGTAGAAAATAAAAAATAAATAAAAACCTTGAGTAGGTGTCCAAACTTTTGACTAGTACTGTACACACACACACACACACACACACACACACACACACACACTAGGGGAAGTAAAGTGTGTACTGTTATTGACAACAGATAGAAAATACTAATTTGATTAGAGCATCAGGAGTTACTGTCTACATAAAGCACTCTTCCTTGCGAGTGTATTCATACAGCATTCCATCCCCAGTCCATTGTGTGATATCTGAGTTGGACCGCAGGCAGACTGTAGTAAAATGGAGAATTCATGGCATGTGGACTGGGCCCAGCAGAGCATTTCAAAGCCCTCCTTCCACAAATGCAGTAGGCTTCCTGCACCACCACCATTTACTGTCCTTGTTAGAGCAGGGTTTCCTTCATTTGTGTATATGTGCCCTTCATGGTTGTAGGGTTAGCAACACACACTTGGCTATAAAAGAACCTAAGCAGTAATCTTGATAATTTACATGTCGTCACGGCAACAGTTGAGATCATTGTAAGCACGCCAGGGTAGGTCAGAGAGCAAAATACAGCCGTAGCTGCTAGACCATTAAGGAGGACATTGTACTGCATTCCCTAGTCAGCCATCTGTTCAGGGTAGCACTAGTCAGCCATCTGTTCAGGGTAGCACTAGTCAGCCATCTGTTCAGGGTAGCACTAGTCAAACAACTGTATGTTCAGACCGAAGGTCCCAGGGGCATGAATAGCGATGGCATGTTGGACTGAGCATTATGTTCCAAACAAAGAAGGTAAAAACTATACCACATGCCTCAGTTGTCCAATGAACGACAGACTGTTGACATACTGTACCGCATTGTTTTCATATTTCCATCACAGACCTTTGCCACATGTCGATGGGGGCAGAAATTCATCGGGAGACAATCGCAGCAAAATGTCAAACATGCTTTCTTTCTCCAGGGCCAGTTGCACCTGATTCACAAAGCTGCCGCTGATCAACCAGATCTCAGCAACAGACAATATAGGACAAATGTCTTGAGGATCATGGAGTTCTTGAGGCTTGGTGCCTTTGTAGGCCTACATGGCTCATGTTTCCTTTTTTTGTGCTAACGGTTTCTTTTCCCACAGGGTGGCCTTTATCTGTCTGGGATCAGAGAAATGGTGAGAGTGGATTGGCACCCCAGCGCTGCGAGCCACAGGCCAGACTCAGTCATCCCAGAGAGGAACTGGGTGTGCCTACCACTGCCCCTGCCTTGACACTGCTTAGCCCTTACACATGGGACCTATTGTTGCATACTTTCCACATGTTCCACCACTCAGAAATGGCTTCACAATGCTAGTCCGAGCATGAGGGCGTGATTAATGATGATGGAGAGGACAACCTTTTTTATTTTTTATTATATATATATATATTTTTTTTTTATGTAACAAAATGTGGAATAAGTCAAGGGGTCGGAATCCTTTCCGAATGCGCTGTGTGTGTTATATATATTTATTCCACATTTTGTATATATATATATATATATAAAACACACAGCGCATTCGGAAAGGATTCCGACCCCTTGACTTATTCCACATTTTGTTACGTTACAGCCTTACTATAAAATTGATAAAACTGTTTTCCCTCAATCTACACACAATACCCCATAATGACAAAGCAAGAACACGGTTAGACATTGTTGCAAATGTATAAAAAAAAAAAAAACAGATATCACATTTACATAAGTATTCTGACCATTTATTCAGTACTATGTTGAAACACCTTTGGCAGCGATTACAGCATCGAGTCTTCTTGGGTATGATGCTACAAGCTTGGCACACCTGTATTTGGAGAATTTCTCCCATTCTTCTCTGCAGATAGTCTCAAGCTCTGTCAGGTTGGAGGAGCGTCGCTGCACAGCTATTTTCTGTTTTCTCCAGAGATGTTCGATCGGGTTAAAGTCCGGGCTCTGCATGGGCCACTCAAGGACATGGAGACTTTTTCCAAAGCCACTCCTGTGTTGTCTTGGATGTGTGCTTATGTTCGTTGTCCTGTTGGAAGGGGAACCTTCACCCCAGTCTGAGGTCCTGAGTGCTCTGGCGCATGTTTTTAATCAAGGATCTCTCTGTACTTTGCGCTGTTCATCTTTCCCTTGATCCTGACTTGTCTCCCAGTCCCTGCCACTGAAAAACATCCCCACAGCATCATGCTGCCACCACTATGCTTCAGCGTAGGGATGGTGCCAGGTTTCCTCCAGATTGAACTGCCAAGTGTCACATCTTGGTTTCATCAGACCAGATTATTTTGTTTCTCATGGTCTGAGAGTCTTTAGGTGCCTTTTGGCAAGCCTCAGTAAAAAGCTGTCATGTGCCTTTTACTGAGGAGTGGCTTCCGTCTTGCCACTCTATCATAAAGGCCTGATTGGTGGAGTGTTGTAGAGATGGTTGTCCTTCTGAAAATGTTCTCCCATCTCCACAGAGGAACTCTGGAGCTCTTTCAAAGTGATCATCGGGTTCTTGGTCACCTCCCTGACCAAGGCCCTTCTCCCCCCTGATTGCTCAGTTTGGCCAGGCAGCCAGCTCTAGGGAGAGTCTTGGTGGTTCCAAACTTCTTCCATTTAAGTATCATGGAGGTCACGGTGTTCTTGGGGACCTTCAATACTGGAGAAATGTTTGCTTTCCTTCCCCAGATCTGTGCCTCGACACAATTCTGTCTCGGCGCTCTACGGACAATTCCTTCAACCTCATGGCTTGGTTTTTGCTCTGACATGCACTGTCAACTGTGGGACCTTTTCTAGACAGATGTGTGCCTTTCAAAATCATGTCCAATCAATTGAATTTCCCACAGGTGGACTCCAATCAAGTTGTAGAAACATCTCAAGGATGATCGATGGAAAAGGATGCACCAGAGCTCAATTTAGAGTCTCATAGCGAAGGCTCTGATTTTTTTTATTTTTATACATTTGCAAACATTTCTAGAAACATTTTTTTCGCTTTGTGATTATGGGGTATTGTGTGTATATTAAATGAGCATTTTTTTATGTAACTAATTTTAGAATAAGGCTGTAACGTAACAAAATGTGGAAAAAGTCAAGGGCTCTGACCGAATGCGCTGTATTATAACATTACGAGACTGAATTCAATCAATTGCAGATAAAAAGGAAAACTGCATTGAGGTTTAACTTTGAACATTTACGCTGTATTTTATCTCTTTTGGGATAGGGGGCAGCATTCACACTTTTGGATGAATAGCGTGCCCAGAGTTACCTGCCTCCTACTCTGTCCCAGATCCTAATACATGCATAGTATTATTAGTATTGGATAGAAAACACTCTGGTTTCTAAAACTGTTTGAATGATGTCTGAGTATAACAGAACTCATATTGCAGGTGAAAACCTGAGACAAATCCAACCAGGAAGTGGGACATTTGAAGTTTGTAGTTTTTCTAAGCTTGGCCTACCGAATACACATTGAGATATGGATAAAGTTGCACTTCCTATGGCTTCCACTAGATGTCACCCATCTTTAGGAACTTGAATGAGGATTCTACTTTAAAGGAGGTGCTCATGAGACCTCTTTGAGTCAGTGGTCTGGCAGAGAGCCTTGGTCTCATGATGCACGCTCCCGACAGAGTTCTCTCGTTCCAGTGCTTTTCTTCAGACAAAGGAATTCTCCGGTTGGAACATTATTGATGTTTTATATTAAAAACATCCTAACGATTGATTCCATACATCGTTTCACATGTTTCTAAAGGACTGTAACGGAACATTTCAAGTTGTCTGGACGAAGTGCCTGCGCCTCATGAAGATGGATTACTGGGCTGAACACGCTAACAACAAGTGGCTATTTGGACATAAATTATGTTACAGATCAGTCATTTAGTGTCAAACTGGGATTGCCTTCTGATGAAGATCAAAGGTAAGTGAATATTTATGGTGTTGTTTCGAACTTCTGTTGACTCCAAAATGGCAGATATTTCTCTGGCTGGATTGGGCTCTGAGCGCCGTTCTCAGATTATGCTTTTTCCATAAAGTTTTTTTGAAATCTGACACAGCGGTTGCATTAAGGAGAAGTCTCTTTAATTCTGTGAATAACACTAGTATCTTTTATCAATGTTTATTATGAGTATTTTTGCAAACTCACCAGATGTTTTGCAATCAAAACATTACTGCACGTAACGCACCAATGTAAACAGATTTTTGGATGTAAATATGCACATTATCGAACAAAACATAATTGTATTGTTTAACATGATGTCCTATGAGTGTTATCTGATGAAGATCAAAGATTAGTGATTCATTGTATCTATATATTGGCTGGAAAAATGGCTGTGGTTTTTTGACTTGGCTATAACCTAACATAATCATATGTTGTGCTTTCGCAGTAAAGCATATATATATATTATTATTTTTTAATTTTTGTTATAATTATTATTTATATATATATATACACTTTTTATTTTATTTTTTTATATTTTTTTAAATCGGACACCATGGGTAGATACAGCAAATGAAAGAAACATCTTGTTTATTGGACTTGTTCATGTGGGAAAGTTAAATATTTCAAAAAAAAAAAAAAAAAGCATTTTGCGTGCTACCTTTTCAGCGGAATGTTGGGGAGGGGTTCCGCTAGCGGAACGCCTGCCCTAGAAAGGTTAAAGGACACGTGTAGTTTCGGGTCCATATCCAATGAGAATGTCTGCTAGAAAAACAGCTTACGGGAGGAAGGATTAACACAGCTGATAAAGAGCTAACATTCTGCAATGCGGTGTACCTTTATCTGTAACTGATTCCTTCAGCATTTCCATGTATCGTTCCACACATTTAAATGTTGATGGAAGTCTCTCCATCTGAATAAAGAAAGATACCGTGCTCTGTCATATGCATGATGCCCAGTGTGGCAGTGGAAAGAGTGACTAGCCTGCTGGCAACCACATTTGTGTTGGCACGGGCTGCATTATTTCAATGTGAACATTGCTTATAGCTTAGGCCATGATTCAACATATCTTACAATGACTCATTGACATGAAAAACATACAAATTATCCCCTAACATTTTACATGTTCTCAATGCACAACAGCAAATATCTATTTGCTCAGTGGGGACAGTGTACAAAGCCCAAATAACAACCACAAGGTTGTTTCTGTTGACCAAGACACTGATAACGAGGTTTGTGATGAGATAACAACCTGTTTCATTGGTCCACACAGATATTCACAGGTCGGCTCGGGCGATATATTCTTTATACCGTATATACAGGTGTGTTTCAAAATACAGACTGTATGATTTTCCATACCGGGGAGGGGGACATCCCCACCTCACGGGAGGCTGCATGCTACGCCACTGCTTGTGACTAACTAGAAGTATAACTAGAAGAAATTTGATACATCTTAGATAAAATGTCATCCAGCTCAGGGTTCCAGCTATACATTTGCTTACTTGCTAGCTAAGTGGCTAGACATCAAGATTCATTTGTTGGTTACAGCAGAGACATACAATCCTCTCCTGGATCAAGATCCCTGTTGCATAAATAGTTGTGTGTAAAGATTTTGAATAGTGCCCCTTGTGCGCACTTCTGGTATTACCATATATCTCATTATGGTACAGAAACTGTATGAAAATCTGGATACCGCCCAGGCACTACTGCGCTATGCAAGAAAGATATGAACATGGATGGTAATGCAGAAGGTGACTGAGGCTTGACACTGGAGGTGACAGGACGATGATAATTGGTTATTAACTGTAGAATCCTTAGCAGTGTGAAAGGAACAGAAATTCACAACAAATGCAGAGATGTGTTGAATATGTCTGCAGGCTGTGCTGTCTGAAAGGGCATTAAACCTAAGGAATGCAAGGCCTTTGGCCCATCGAAACTCATTCAGAAAGAGATCCCAGACGTTGAACTATCGACAACACATTACTGATTCCACTGGCCTTGTGGCCAGTGTGGTTTCACAAGTGGGCCCTGGGCAGCACGTGATGGTCATTTTTTCAGGTGGCCATGCTCAGGTGCAGTAGCAGGCTTATCAGTGTTTAGAAAAGAGTGGAGCAAACCCATCTCTAGGCCAACAGAGCAATTATCCCACAGGCTGTTGTAATACAATCAGCTGATGTAAATGGACAAATTGCCAATGACGCACATACTCAAGGTGCAGGCAATGATGTATTAAATAACTTACCTTGGAGTAATCGGAGGCTGAAAATATAGGCTAGTGAAATACTATATGGACGTATGGTAGAAAATATCTGAAAATTAGATTTTTTTTGCAAAGAAATTAACTATTCCTATTGAGAGATTTGGCCATTAAACAGGATTGATAGCACTTAGATGCGTACATGAGTCCGGCTCACAGTTCGTCATGTAGCCCTGTCTGCAACCTCAAGATCGGTGTCACCATCGGTCCACGAGAGGATTCCTTCAAGGACAGGGGTCAAACACAAGCCGGAGGGTGGGTTTAGTAAAAACGTTTAATATTCTTTCAAATGACTACAACCAAATCAAAACTGGGTAGAAATGATAATGGACAGTTTCTTGACCGTGTCCAGTTCGCTAATAATCACTGAAACTAAAGCTCGACGGTCAGGGAGTATTGAAAAGAGGACTATTGTTTGCAAATGTTGCCAGCGAAGAAACAGCTCATTTTCAGAGCGGTCCTCCGTTGAACACTGAATGCAGCCCCCGGGGCAAAATTTGTTCGACACCCCTGGTCTAGGCGAACCGTTAAGACGCTGGTTTCTCCTGTGGGTCCAGGTTTTAGACTTTGCTCATGGACACGTTGCATCCTATGATAAATACATTTATATAATTTGTCCTGTTCCACATATGTACAAGTGTGTAACCTGTACAAGTGAGGTGAAATAAAAAACAAATCACATTTCTTTCTTCTTCATATCCCACTCCCCCTCCTGAGAGTGGGGTCACGGAATGGGATCAGACATTATTGATGGTGGGTAGGGTTTAGTGCCCTGCTCATGGCAGGTCGACAGATTTGTTTTACCATGGTTTGCTCAGGGATTTGAACTAGCAACCAACGCTCTAACCCTTAAGACTACCTGCCATCCACTTGTAGTCTCTTTTGCATTGACAGTATGACAAGTTGTCAGTGATTAGGCTTTTTGTAAGCTGTCCCAACATTGGATCATTGATATACTCCTCACAACCATAGAACAACTTCACCAGAATGTTTCAAAACTATGAGAGCTGCTTTTCTCAGGCATCTGAACGTGTTACTTTTAAAATGGGTCACAATGTTACCATAAAGCCTTTGTTCAACAATGGTCTGTCAGTGTTGTCAGCTGATGACCACAAAATTGCATATTATTTGCGTTAAGCTGCCAGTTTGCTCATATACAACAACTAACACGACAGTAGGCTGTTTGCCCTACATGTTGTCAGACAGACAAATAAATGTTCTAAGGAATCTAAGGAATTTTAACAACCGACGAAGGAATTCGACGAAAGGCACATTTCCGACACATCATCATACTGTATCAGCTGTAACCTTTCACATCTCATTAATTGACAGGGTTTAAAATGAACTTTTGCAACTTACCGCAGTGCTGAAAGTTTCTAAAACTTTACTGAGAACTCCTTTGTGGCACGACAATGTTGCGGTTACATTCGCAGTATTATTTGGCAGTTGTTCAATGACCCTAAAAGTTCAAAACGTTCTTATAATTCCGAGGAGTTTGACTGCGCCTGGACGAGCCGATGTAGGCCAACTGTAGTGTTTGATTCTGTCCGTACAGTGGTTTTCATGAATTCTACTGACTGGTGAACGCCGCCCCCTTTCCCCTGCGTCCCTCGTACTTATTTTAATATATATATATATATATATATTTGCATCGTCTTTTTGTCAGCATGAAAAAGACGATGCAAATAAAGAAAACACAGTTATTTAAATGTTTAACAGCTAGCGTTGGATTAGAATGCACCACGATTATTCACGGCATAATGAAATTTAAAACATGCGTCAGCAGGAAGTCATCCTTTGCTTGAGATGCACGAGGCATTTTTTAAAAAGTGGGCTGGCGTGACGAGCAATACTGTAGGCTAGTGTTCCTATTGTCTCAGTCCCTAAATATGCGATGATTGTCATGTTTATTGAAGGTGTAGGCTACATAGGTGTGACAACACGTGTCATGTTCTCCTCAGTCAACGAGATGGTGAATGCACCCAACAAATATCTATATAAATGCAGTCTGACCCCATTTTTGTTGCTTGTTTCTCTAGTAATCTAGCTTGTTTATCTCACCTAATCTCTAAAAGCAATATGGTGTCATGCCACATTACATTTTATAGCATATCTATCACTATCAAATGTGTGAGAATAAAATGTAACACTGTGTTGGAATTGTTACACCTGCAAGAACTACTACTGTCCATATTGGGCATCTATCCCCGCTCCACCAGTATAAAAGCCATAGATAATCTATGATAACAGCATAGCAATGTCAGACAAATAGCCTACATTAAAGCATGTCTGACTTCCTGCCGGCTGAGTGTGAGAGTGATGGATCTTGCAGTCATTCCCTCTCCCCGAGGGATTACAATGTATTGAACAGGTGTGAGAATGGTGTTGAGCCCGTTTCCATTCATCCACACCCACCGCTTGTTAAATTGTCCCATCTAGTGGTTTTTCAACTGGGGTCGTAGTCTGTCTTTTCCAGGAAGGGGAAAGATATTATCTGAACTGTCTATGATATCTCTCAATCACCTCAAACAGTTTCTGTTGGAAGGTTGGTTGATTGGCAGCTGCTGTGGGAGAATTGTGATACATCAAATCTGTTAACATGGCCTTGCGTTGACCCCTGACAGAACATCACACGACAACACAATATTTTGAACACATCATAAGAGTGTGTTTTGTGGAAAAGGGGACACTAAAAAAGAGCATTCTATAAAGTGTTGTCCTATCCCAAAGACTGTTTTTACTTCACATCACAGATATGAAAGGACTGGAAAGATTAGGCAATATGTCAGAAACGTAACCTAGCTAAATTGTTTATACCCACACAATAATTTAATATCGGAAATGGGGGAGTCAATAGATTATCTGCATGTGACCCTTGTGGATGGGAAATTGATGTAGAAACTACACACTCCCCCTCCTGAATAAAGCATATACTGTTTAGCATATCATGCATACTGCGGCTATTATTCTCAGGCAAGAAGGACTACAGTACCGTCATGTCACTTGAAGCAAGGTAAAAGCTGCCCCTTACCACAGATCTATAGCAATGATGTATATAAACCCTGGATTGCATATGCTATGTACTGGCCAATGAGAGGCTTTAATAGACATTGGCCACCAAATTGGCACTCCCCAGAAGGGGCAGTATTTCAATAAAATGTTTCAAGGACAAAATCACATGTACAGTACCAGATGACATCAAAATGATGAAATAACACATATGTAATCACGAAGTAACCAAAAAAGTGTTCAACAAATCCAAATATATTTCATATTTTAGATTTTTCAAAGTAGCCACCCTTTGCCCCAGATGACAGCTTGGCACACTCTCGCCATTCTCTCAATCAGCTTCATGAGTTAGTCACCTGGAATGCATTTCAATTAACAGGTGTGCATTGTTAAAAGTTAATTTGTGGAATGTCTTTCCTTAATGCGTTTATTCCAATCAGTTGTGTTGTGACTAGGTAGGGGTGATATACAGGAGATAGCCCTATTTAGTAAAAGACCAAGTCCATATTATGGCAAGAACAGCTTAAATAAGCAAAGGAAAACGACAGTCCATCATTACTTTAAGACATGAAGGTCAGTCAAATTTCAAGAACTTTGAACGTTTCTTCAAGTGCAGTCACAAAAACCATCAAACGCTATGATGAAACTGGCTCTCATGAGGACCGCCACAGGACAGGAAGACCCAGACTAAACTCTGCTGCAGAGGATACGTTCATTAGAGTTACCAGTCTCAGAAATTGCAGCCCAAATAAATGCTTCACAGAGTTCAAGTAACAGACACATCTCAACATCAACTGTTCAGAGGAGACTGTGTGAATCAGGCCTTCATAGTCGAATTGCTGCAAAGAAACCACTACTAAAAGACACCAATAAGAAGAAGAGACTTGCTTGGGCCAAAAACACAAGCAATGGATATTAGGCTGGTGGAAATCTGTCCTTTGGTCTGATGAGTCCAAATTTGAGATTTGTAGTTCCAACCGCCATGTCTTTGTGAGACGCAGAGTAGGTGAACGGATGATCTCCGCATGTGTGGTTCCCACCCTCAAGCATGGAGGAGAGGTGTGATGGTGTGGGGGTGCTTTGCTGGTGACACTGTCTGTGATTTATTTAGAATTCAAGGCACACTTAACCAGCATGGCTACCACAGCATTCTGCAGCGATACGCCATCCCACCTGGTTTGTGTTTAGTGGGACTATTTTTTTTTTTCAACCCTATGCACCTCCAGGCTACGTAAGGGCTATTTGACCAAGGAGAGTGACGGAGTACTGCATCAGATGACCTGGACTCCACAATCACCCAAACTCAACCCAATTGAGATGGTTTGGGGGTGATTTGGACCGCAGAGTGAAGGAAAAGCAGCCAACAAGTGCTCAGCATATGTGGGAACTCCTTCAAGACTGCTGGAAAAGCATTCCAGGTGAAGCTGGTTGAGAGAATGGCAAGAGTGTGCAAAGCTATCATCAAGGCAAAGGGTGGCTACTTTGAAGAATCTAAAATATAGTTTGGTTTAACATTTTTAGCTACTACATGACTCCATGTGTTATTTCATAGTAGTGATGTCTTCACTATTAATTCTACAATGTAGAAAATAGTCAAATTAAAGAAAAACCCTTGAATGAGTAGGTATGTCAACTTTCGACTGGTACTGTAAGTATTTCTTTATTTTAGTGGGGACAGTACAACATTTTTTAAATATAAAATATTAGGCAAAAAATAATTAACATGAATTAATGCATATCTATAGCTGAATTTTTATGGAGTACCAAAATGGCTAAGTGGATTCAAAACAGCGCCTGTTTGTCATCTACGGTTAAAACATATATCATTGATCTACAGTACGATCAGATTACCTTTGCCCCTTACTCTAACCTTAGAGTGCCTTTAAAAAGCAACAAGAGCATTCGCAAATGGCCTATGTGGCATCAATGTGAGACAGAAACAGTCATTCTAGTGTGAAAATACACTAGAAATTGTTAACAGTGTAATGTTGGTCATAAAGTCACTCTCGTCTAAATGGAGTTTGGAACATCCACGCTTCACCACGGTAAATGAAGGTTGGGTTTTAATTTGAATATGTACATTTGCCCACTAACATGGGGTGGACAGCTGTGTTGATTGCTCTCTATCCAATAGCATAGACAGGTACACAGACCTGCCCAGCAGTCTGACTTTGTTTCCCAAAGACATGTCGCACATTTTTTTACTTGAAAAATACTGCACCAAACACCTGAGTTAATATAAAATTACGCAACTAAAACATCCTCGGCATTGTTTTGTAAGGTAATTACAGATTTATTGAGTTCTAATATTCATTCTGGGGATTTGGAGGAAGTGAAAAGGGCTAGATAGGCTACAGTGTCTCAAGTGGGACGAACATTAACCAAACGGAATCAGTCAAGAAACACACCCCCCAAGACTGAAATCAACATTTTCTGATAAGCAAAAGAAAAACACTTGCCAATCGGCTTGTTCAGTGGCTCTTTAATAAAAACCATTGGGAGGGAGGAAAAAATATATATCTGAGCCTGGCCATCTGACCCTAACTGGATGTCTGCTCTAATTGGTTGAACCCACTCGTCAGGAAGCCCACATACATTATCAAATCATTATACACAAGACACACTTTTCCATTTAAATCCGGGATTGTGTAATGCATTGCAACAAGCTCAGATTGCATTACCAAGCAGAAAGTCTAACATCTACAGGTGACCCTATTCTGGAGGTAAACACACTAAGGGCAGGTCCACGCAAGTCAGGACCTGTCAGGAATCTTCAAATTGCTTGGGGAAAGTATTCACTTGGAAGGAGAAAGCACACACAAGCTTAAGTCAAAAGCAATCATGAAGGCAAAATATAATTTCGGCTTGTTATGCATTTGATTATGAAATTCGGGGAGGATTCCAAACTGTGTTTGCCTTTTCAGAACAAGTAGGTGATTGTGTTACAATTCAATATTGACAATTTTGGATTGAGCTCACTCTAATAATCGGCACCCAGAACCAAATATGTCTCTAAGGAGAGATTACTTTGAGGATATTGACCAACCATATACCTCTATATACCGTAAATATAAGACAGCATGTGACTGGACCAAGCTACGTTTAGCTACGTAGGCTACTCATATTCCACAGGCATGTACATGCCGAATCAAACTCAAAGAATGTTACATACTAATGGATAGTGGTTTGTGTCTATTGATTTGGAGTTGACAAATGATGCACAAGGCATATTGTGCATGAATTGGTGAAATATCGCCATCTAGTGACTAAACTAAAACATGTAATGCCCTGTACATATTATATAGAAACACCACAACGTTCAATTATGGAATTACGATTTTATTACAGTTAAAAAGGAAACATGAAAAATAAAAACATAGAACATTAAAAAAAAACAGACACCTACCTTACGATCTAGGTCATGGTTGTTACTTAAAGTAAGAAACGATTACAGTATGATAACAATTGAGTATACAGACACCCTGGTACATAATATTAGTAACAGAATCATTTCAGTAAGTAAAAATGTACATAGATCACTTATTGGTACCTACATTTAAATCTGGTATTCCTTATGAATTTATGACAAAACAAACAGCTAATCAAACATCAACCCCAGCACCAATCACATTTTATAAATAAAAGTTTCAGAAAAAAAATAATCTTAAGAAAATCTGTAAGAAAAACCTAGTACAGAATTTTCCCCCCCCTGAGAATGTGTTCCATACAAAACACACTTATAAAAGCCCACACAGTTATAGTATTTGGATTTGTGCCCATGTCTCATACTTTTCGTTCACTCAAGCTCCGCAGAATGGTTGTGACAGAGCATGCTAATATATCATCAACTCCTTAATGCAAAATTCTGTGAAAGCAAAAACCGGTTGTCCAAGGAGGAGCCCAAGCAAGAGCCAAAGCTCTATTCAAATGAAATGTTGCTTAAATTCCTCACTTACTGACTGCATCTGGAGTTTGTAGACCTGTGTGGGAGATGTGTGTATATATTGGTCTGGTCTTGCTCTGGTTAGGTCAGTGTGTGTATTTATTGGTCTGGTCCTGCTCTGGTTAGATCAGTGTATACGCAAGAACACAATAAACCAAGGTCCTGAAAGCCAGGCAGGTGCTAATTGTTTCAGAAAGGCTTGGTGATGGTGTTGTAGACCAGGAAGAACACAATAAACCAAGGTCCTGAAAGCCAGGCAGGTGCTAATTGTTTCAGACAGGCTTGGTGATGGTGTTGTAGACCAGGAAGAACACAAGAACACAATAAACCAAGGTCCTGAAAGCCAGGCAGGTGCTAATTGTTTCAGACAGGCTTGGTGATGGTGTTGTAGACCAGGGTGTCTCGTTCTTCGAAAGCCACATGGGGGACGTTGGTGGCCACGGGCTGGTGCTGAGAACGGTCCTTCCTGTGCTTCAGGAAGCAGTAACCCAGGGCAGCCAGCACCGCCATGATGGCTACCGATAACACTATAGCTATAGCGATGGAGCCTGGAGGAACAGAAGCATTTAAACAAAATGATGAAGGTTTAGAGCAGCGTTTAATCAGTTTAGTCATCTAAACCAGTGTTTCTCACAGGATTTTTGTTCAATACCTGCAATAACACACCTGATTCAACTTTTCAAGTCAATAATTGAATGAGATGTATTGGTGCATGCAGGCGAGAAGAATCATGTGAGAACCACTGGTTTCGGCAACTAAACAGAGACCAGGGGAAGATTCTGGGCTTTCCTCTGGAAAAGTGAAGTTGCCCAAATGTCCCCACTGTATATGGAATAAATCTGGCTATGTACACTAGAGAATGCTGGGAAAGCATAACATAGCAGACCAACTGACAAACTTTCAGCATGTTTTTCCACAACAAGAGATGACAGTGGAGGAGATAGACAGTGCTCAACTTGGACTGAAATAGGTTCCAGTACTGTTTATGTTAGGTGTAGAAGCTCCACGATACCTTTGAACCAATATTCTATAAAAGAGCTCAATCAGTAGAACATTTGAGGTGCAGGTACTCAGCTCCAGTGACCTCCCACCCAAGTCAAGCACTGTGTATAGACAGACAGGGTTCTAACTCCCGGAGGAGGGAGGTAGAGACGGGTTCTAACTCCCGGAGGAGGTATAGACGGGTTCTAACTCCCGGAGGAGGTATAGACGGGTTCTAACTCCCGGAGGAGGTATAGACGGGTTCTAACTCCCGGAGGAGGTATAGACGGGTTCTAACTCCCGGAGGAGGTATAGACGGGTTCTAACTCCCGGAGGAGGTATAGACAGGTTCTTACCGGACTCACTTTCCTCTTCCTCGTAGCGTTCAAACATTCCCCTTGCAAACACATCATGTTCTATAGAGAAAAAGACACCCAGCCATTAAGAATAAATGCTTCATGCTGCGTGACCTCAAAGCCTTTGAAAACTTTTGCTTGACCACACAGAGACTTAAAAGAGACAGACCTGCAATAAATACAGCAGATCAAAATAGCACTACGTGAACAATACAGTTGCAGGTAGAACTACCATAAATAGAACTGACATGATTCCTTCCTCTACATGTCGATGAAGCGGATCAGTTGAAAATAATATTTTAACATCTGAACATTCCATAACATTTTGCTGAACGCAGCCCTAAACTGTAGCTCAGTTGTTCAAAGAGTGTCTCAAAGTAGGAGTACTGATTTTATTTTATCTTTATTTAACTAGACAAGTCAGTTAAGAACAAATTATTATTTTCAATGATGGCCTAGGAACAGTGGGTTAACTGCCTTGTTCAGGGGCAGAACGACAGATTTTTTACCTTGTCAGCTCAGGGATTCGATCTTGCAACCTTTCGGTTACTAGACGAACACTAACTCCTAGGCTACCTGCCGCCCAGGATCTAGGATCAGGTCCTCCTAATCTTAAATCATTATGATCTAAAAGGCTAAACTGATCCTAGTCCAGCACTCTTACTCGGAGACTGAATACAGGCCTAGAGTTCTGTACCAGTCACGCCCTTGCAGGTCTCTTTGCAGCTCTCCTCCACGTCAAAGTTGTTGTCGTTGCCGTCACAGCCACCGTATGTGAAGCGATTGCACTTCCTGTTGAGCGGGTCATAGTACCAGTGGGAGTGGCTGGCGCGGCATGGCCCCGTCCTGGGGGGCTCGGTGCAGCGGGCTGAGAGAGAGCAACAGACAGACAGAGATGTGATAAAGGTATTGTCCACTACAGGAATGTGTGGACTGGATACTTGGGTTGTGACTGTAGTAAGGGAACTAGGATTGGGCAAGGCATCTAGGGCTGGGACTATTGTAAGCACACTAGCGTTGTCACTGGTAAATAGGCTCGAGGTATGGGTACTAGGGCTGTAGTAGGATACATGGTATTACTTTGGTAAAGGTTTATAAGGGGCTATAGTAAGCTTGGGTGTGAAAATCAAAATCAACTCACCCCTGCTTTTGTCCACATGAATGTTCAGCAGACGAGTGAAGGTCTGGTTCACTGCCAAAACAAGCGTCATGTTATGTTGCTGTACAGACACAGCATGGGAACATTTAGGAGTTTGTTGTATCCATGAAGCGTACCTCAATCTTTTAAGAGTCACTCTATAAAAACTAAGATGTTTTTGATCATGTGTGAGGTAAAGTGACTTGAGACTAGCAGACTTCCTTGTTTTCATTGCAGTTGATAAGTTTCAAGTAAATGTCACGTGCACAAGTACAGAGAAATGGCTTTCTTGCAAACTCTAAACCCAACAACACTGCAGTAATCAATATTAATGTAGCACTAAAAATAACACAAGGTAGAACAAACACACACAACAAGTAAGTAAGAAGCTATAGAGTACACTGGGTAAGTCAGCTCCAATACCATATTTACAATGTGCAGGGATACTGGAGTGATATAGGTAGATGTGTATAGATATTGGCATCAGGATACGATAAACAGTATCAGCACCGTATGTCATTGTGTGTGTGTATAGAGTCAGTATAAATGTGTGTGCATGTTGTGAGTGAGAGTGTGAGAGAGAGATCAGTGTGCGTGAGTGTGTAGAGTCAGTATAAATGTGTGTGCATGTTGTGTGTGTGAGAGTGAGAGAGAAATCAGTGTGCGTGTGTGTGTGTGTAGAGTCAGTATAAATGTGTGTGCATGTTGTGTGTGTGAGAGTGAGAGAGAAATCAGTGTGCGTGTGTGTGTAGAGTCAGTATAAATGTGTGTGCATGTTGTGAGTGTGAGAGAGATCAGTGTGCGTGAGTGTGTAGAGTCAGTATAAATGTGTGTGCATGTTGTGTGTGTGAGAGAGAGAGAAATCAGTGTGCGTGAGTGTGTAGAGTCAGTATAAATGTGTGTGCATGTGTGTGTGAGAGTGAAATAGAAATCAGTGTGCGCGAGTGTGTAGAGTCAGTATAAATGTGTGTGCATGTTGTGTGTGAGAGAGAGATCAGTGTGCGTGAGTGTGTAGAGTCAGTATAAATGTGTGTGCATGTTGTGTGTGTGAGAGAGAGATCAGTGTGCGCGAGTGTGTAGAGTCAGTATAAATGTGTGTGCATGTTTGTGTGTGAGAGAGAGATCAGTGTGCGTGAGTGTGTAGAGTCAGTATAAATGTGTGTGCATGTTGTGTGTGTGAGAGAGAGATCAGTGTGCGCGAGTGTGTAGAGTCAGTATAAATGTGTGTGCATGTTGTGTGTGTGAGAGAGAGATCAGTGTGCGCGAGTGTGTAGAGTCAGTATAAATGTGTGTGCATGTTGTGTGTGTGAGAGAGAGATCAGTGTGCGTGAGTGTGTAGAGTCAGTATAAATGTGTGTGCATGTTGTGTGTGTGAGAGAGAGATCAGTGTGTGCGAGTGTGTAGAGTCAGTATAAATGTGTGTGCATGTTGTGTGTGTGAGAGAGAGATCAGTGTGCGCGAGTGTGTAGAGTCAGTATAAATGTGTGTGCATGTTGTGTGTGTGAGAGAGAGATCAGTGTGCGCGAGTGTGTAGAGTCAGTATAAATGTGTGTGCATGTTGTGTGTGTGAGAGAGAGATCAGTGTGCGTGAGTGTGTAGAGTCAGTATAAATGTGTGTGCATGTTGTGTGTGTGAGAGAGAGATCAGTGTGCGTGAGTGTGTAGAGTCAGTATAAATGTGTGTGCATGTTGTGTGTGAGAGAGAGAGATCATGTGCGTGAGTGTGTGAGAGTGTGTATAAGTCAGTATAAATGTGTGTGCATGTTGTGTGTGAGAGAGATCAGTGTGCGTGAGTGTGTAGAGTCAGTATAAATGTGTGTGCATGTTGTGTGTGAGAGAGAGAGATCAGTGTGCGTGAGTGTGTAGAGTCAGTATAAATGTGTGTGCATGTTGTGTGTGAGAGAGAGATCAGTGTGCGTGAGTGTGTAGAGTCAGTATAAATGTGTGTGCATGTTGTGTGTGAGAGAGAGATCAGTGTGCGTGAGTGTGTAGAGTCAGTATAAATGTGTGTGCATGTTGTGTGTGTGAGAGAGAGATCAGTGTGCGCGAGTGTGTAGAGTCAGTATAAATGTGTGTGCATGTTGTGTGTGTGAGAGAGAGATCAGTGTGCGTGAGTGTGTAGAGTCAGTATAAATGTGTGTGCATGTTGTGTGTGTGAGTGTGTAGAGTCCTGTGAGTTTGCATAGAGACAATGCAAGAAAATTTAAATACAAAAAAGGTAAAGTCAGATAGTCCGTGTAGCCATTTAAGTAAAAACTGCCGTGTGTATGTTTGTGTGTGGACTCACGTTTGTCGCAGGAAGCCTCGTCAGAGCCGTCGCTGCACTGAGTCACCGTGTCGCACTCCAGGTCTTCATCCAGACAGCAGCCGTTGTCACAAGTAAACTGACCGGAGTTACAGGGGGAGCCACAAACCTCCCCTAAACCACACACACACACTTAACGGAGCTGTGGCGGATAGTATGTACGCACGCAAGTAAACACAGTTCATTCACCTTTTTTTAATATGGTGAATAGTGTTTATATTGTTAAGTGTTTATGCGCCCATAAATGTGCATGTTAGCATTACTCACCTTCAGGCACGACAATACTTCTTCCTGACGCAACTGTAGGATGAAAACGAGAGACAATAGATTCAACTTGCAAGACAGAATATGAAAAGACAGCTGGCAGACATGCAGACAGACAGACCGCTCCAGACAGACAGACCGCTCCAGACAGACAGACAGACAGTCCGCTCCAGACAGACAGACAGTCCGCTGCAGACAGACAGACCGCTCCAGACAGACCGCTGCAGACCGCTCCAGACAGACCGCTGCAGACAGACAGACAGACCGCTCCAGACAGTCCGCTCCAGACAGACAGACAGACAGACAGACAGTCCGCTCCAGACAGACAGACAGACAGTCCGCTCCAGACAGACAGACAGACAGTCCGCTCCAGACAGACAGTCCGCACCAGACAGACAGACAGTCCGCTCCAGACAGACAGTCCGCTCCAGACAGACAGTCCGCTCCAGACAGACAGTCCGCTCCAGACAGACAGACCGCTCCAGACAGACAGACCGCTCCAGACAGACAGACCGCTCCAGACAGACAGACCGCTCCAGACAGACAGACCGCTCCAGACAGTCCGCGACAGACAGACCGCTCCAGACAGACAGACAGACCGCTCCAGACAGACAGACCGCTCCAGACAGACAGACAGACCGCTCCAGACAGACAGACAGACCGCTCCAGACAGACAGACAGACCGCTCCAGACAGACAGACAGACCGCTCCAGACAGACAGACAGACCGCTCCAGACAGACAGACAGACCGCTCCAGACAGACAGACCGCTCCAGACAGACAGACCGCTCCAGACAGACAGACAGACCGCTCCAAACAGACAGACAGACCGCTGCAGACAGAGACAGACCGCTCCAGACAGACCGACCGCTCCAGACAGTCCGCTCCAGACAGACAGACAGTCCGCTCCAGACAGACAGACAGTCCGCTCCAGACAGACCGCTCCAGACAGTCCGCTCCAGACAGTCCGCTCCAGACAGACAGACAGACAGTCCGCTCCAGACAGACAGACAGACAGTCCGCTCCAGACAGACAGACAGACAGTCCGCTCCAGACAGACAGACAGACAGTCCGCTCCAGACAGACAGACAGAGAGTCCGCTCCAGACAGACAGACAGACCGCTCCAGACAGACAGACAGACAGTCCGCTCCAGACAGACAGACAGACCGCTCCAGACAGACAGACAGACAGTCCGCTCCAGACAGACAGACAGTCCGCTGCAGACAGACAGACCGCTCCAGACAGACCGCTGCAGACCGCTCCAGACAGACCGCTGCAGACAGACACAGTCCGCTCCAGACAGACAGACAGACAGTCCGCACCAGAGACAGACAGACAGTCCGCTCCAGACAGACAGTCCGCTCCAGACAGACAGTCCGCTCCAGACAGACAGTCCGCTCCAGACAGACAGTCCGCTCCAGACAGTCCGCTCCAGACAGTCCGCTCCAGACAGTCCGCTCCAGACAGACAGACCGCTCCAGACAGACAGACCGCTCCAGACAGACAGACCGCTCCAGACAGACAGACCGCTCCAGACAGACAGACCGCTCCAGACAGACAGACCGCTCCAGACAGACAGACCGCTCCAGACAGACAGTCCGCTCCCAGACAGTCCGCTCCAGACAGTCCGCTCCAGACAGTCCGCTCCAGACAGTCCGCTGCAGACAGAGACAGACCGCTCCAGACAGTCCGCTCCAGACAGACAGACAGTCCGCTCCAGACAGACAGTCCGCTCCAGACAGACAGTCCGCTCCAGACAGACAGACAGTCCGCTGCAGACAGACAGTCCGCTGCAGACAGACAGACAGTCCGCTGCAGACAGTCCGCTCCAGACAGACCGCTGCAGACAGACAGACAGACCGCTCCAGACAGACAGACAGACCGCTCCAGACAGACAGACAGTCCGCTCCAGACAGACAGACAGTCCGCTCCAGACAGACAGACCGCTGCAGACAGACCGCTGCAGACAGACCGCTGCAGACAGACAGACAGACCGCTGCAGACAGACAGACAGACCGCTCCAGACAGTCCGCTCCAGACAGAGACAGACAGACAGTCCGCTCCAGACAGACAGACAGACAGTCCGCTCCAGACAGACAGACAGACAGTCCGCTCCAGACAGACAGACAGACAGACAGTCCGCTCCAGACAGACAGACAGACAGTCCGCTCCAGACAGACAGAGACAGTCCGCTCCAGACAGACAGACAGTCCGCTCCAGACAGACAGACAGACCGCTCCAGACAGACAGTCCGCTCCAGACAGACAGTCCGCTCCAGACAGACAGACCGCTCCAGACAGACAGACCGCTCCAGACAGACAGACCGCTCCAGACAGACAGACCGCTCCAGACAGACAGACCGCTCCAGACAGACAGACCGCTCCAGACAGACAGACCGCTCCAGACAGTCCGCGACAGACAGACCGCTCCAGACAGACAGACAGACCGCTCCAGACAGACAGACAGACCGCTCCAGACAGACAGACAGACCGCTCCAGACAGACAGACAGACCGCTCCAGACAGACAGACAGACCGCTCCAGACAGACAGACAGACCGCTCCAGACAGACAGACCGCTCCAGACAGACAGACAGACCGCTCCAGACAGACAGACAGACCGCTCCAGACAGACAGACAGACCGCTCCAGACAGACAGACAGACTGCTCCAGACAGACAGACAGCTCCAGACAGACAGACAGACCGCTCCAGACAGACAGACAGACAGCTCCAGACAGACAGACAGACCGCTCCAGACAGACAGACAGACCGCTCCAGACAGACAGACCGCTCCAGACAGACAGACCGCTCCAGACAGACAGACAGACCGCTCCAGACAGACCGCTCCAGACAGACAGACAGACAGCTCCAGACAGACAGACAGACAGCTCCAGACAGACAGACAGACCGCTCCAGACAGACAGACAGACCGCTCCAGACAGACAGACAGACCGCTCCAGACAGACAGTCCGCTGCTCCAGACAGACAGTCCGCTGCTCCAGACAGACAGTCCGCTGCTCCAGACAGACAGTCCGCTGCTCCAGACAGACAGTCCGCTGCTCCAGACAGTCCGCTCCAGACAGACAGACAGACAGTCCGCTCCAGACAGACAGACAGACAGACCGCTCCAGACAGACAGACAGACCGCTCCAGACAGACAGACAGACAGACAGACCGCTCCACAGACAGACACAGACAGTCCGCTCCAGACAGACACAGACAGTCCGCTCCAGACAGACAGACACAGACAGTCCGCTCCAGACAGACAGAGACAGTCCGCTCCAGACAGACAGAGACAGTCCGCTCCAGACAGACAGAGACAGTCCGCTCCAGACAGACAGAGACAGTCCGCTCCAGACAGACAGAGACAGTCCGCTCCAGACAGACAGAGACAGTCCGCTCCAGACAGACAGAGACAGTCCGCTCCAGACAGACAGAGACAGTCCGCTCCAGACAGACAGAGACAGTCCGCTCCAGACAGACAGAGACAGTCCGCTCCAGACAGACAGAGACAGTCCGCTCCAGACAGACAGACACAGTCCGCTCCAGACAGACAGACAGACACAGACCCCTCCAGAAAGACAGACACAGACCCCTCCAGACAGACCGCTCCATCTCATTGTACCTGACACGCCGTGGCAGGCGTCGGAGCACTCCTGCAGGGAGAGGTAGTTGTTGCGGTTCCCCTTGCAGCCCCCGAAGATGAACTCCTCACACTTCTCTGACGCACCATTGTAGTGCCACCTAGGGAAGGCTCCTCGACAGTGACCCACCTTTTGGGGGACCAGACAGTGACCTGGGCAAGCAGTCAGACAAGTCCGAGATGATTATGGAGGGTTAATATTGGTTTGATTAAATATATATATTTTTTTACAACTTTACATGAGATACATAGGTAAATGATCTATGCTTTACATAGCATGGCTGGAATGTGAATGTATTGCACCTGCCATTTATATAAGCTATTCGTGATAATGGATCCCTCTGTTTTACGATAATGCAAAACTGTCTAAGCCCTCGGTCAGTCGACAACAGCCAAGGTAAGAAGAAATTCATGCCAATGTGTATTTTGAGTGTACTATCCCTTTACCTGGGGCGGCAGGGTAGCCTAGTGGTTAGAGCGTTGGACTAGTAACCGGAAGGTTGCAAGTTCAAACCCCCGAGCTGACAAGGTACAAATCTGTCGTTCTGCCCCTGAACAGGCAGTTAACCCACTGTTCCTAGGCCGTCATTGAAAATAAGAATTATTTCTTAACTGACTTGCCTAGTAAAATAAAGGTAAAATAAAAATGACACACTTCCCCATGTCAACAAAGTTGTTTTTATCCAAAGTCCAGCAACCTGAGCAGCTAAACAGTTTAACATTACAGTGTTGGTGCTTCCCTTTAAACCCACAACCATAAAATGCTTATTGCAGCCGACAGGACACCAATGCCACCATTAGAGGAGGTCTGTGGCCGTACCCTTACATTTACCCATGCACACAGTTTAGGCTCATGGTGGAATGTCAACAAGGGTGTGTTCAGGAGAGTCATCGTTCGAGAACATTGAGATAGAAATGTATAGAACATACAGTGGGGGTTCCAAAATGTTTTAGATCCTTGATAACAGATAGAGGGGCAAAGATCATAGGTCCCAACACATGCTAACCTCTCACCATTACCAATAACAGGGAAGGTTAGCATGTCTTGGGGGTATCATCCCTGTAACTCACTCATTATTCACGATTCATTCAGGATTATCCATAATCATGGTAGCATCGAACATTAATGTAGATATCTTTATTTACAATAAAAGTGTCTCTAAAATTAAACAATACATTATTTCCCCATTTCTATTAGACACAAAATAATCTGAAACACGACCAAAATAAACAGCAAATGCATCCAACAAGTTCGTAGTCACACAATCATTGCGTGCTAGGAATATGGGACCAAATACTAAAGACTTGACTACTCTATTTATAAGAATCTTTAGGGGTGTCAATCATTGCGTGCTAGGAATATGGGACCAAATACTAAAGACTTGACTACTCTATTTATAAGAATCTTTAGGGGTGTCAATCATTGACCCCTACCTTTGAGAAAAAATATATTACTCCCAAAGAAATTCTGACCATATAATATAGCCCAGTATTTGAATTATTTATTATATAAAAAGGTCATTATTGCTCATCTTTAAATCAAGGGTTTCAATCATTTCAGACCAGGTGTGTCAGCTGTGCCCCTCCCACTCAATAAAGACACACACCATTGTCTGGCCCTTATGAGTGGGAGGGATATATTAGACAACAAAGGACACAGGGGGAGAGTGTGACAACCAACAAGGCACTAGCTTACAGGCCTGGGAATCTACAGTCCTCGGGGGACTGATTTTTAAAATTTATTCAGCTAGACATGTCAGTTAAGAAACAAATTCTTATTTACAATGACGGCCTAGGAACAGTAGGTTAACTGCCTTGTTCAGGGGCAGAACGACAGATGTTTACCTTGTCAGCTCGAGGATTCGATCGAGCAACCTTTCGGTTACTGGCCCAACGCTCTAACCACTAGGCTACCTGCCCAGGCCTGGGCAATTCCAGTCCTTGGGGGCCTGATTGGTGTCACACTTTTGCCCCAGCTAAAACACCCAACTCCAATAATCAACTAATCATGATCTTCAGTTAAAAATACAATTAGTTTAAATCAGTTGTTTTCACTAGGGATGGGGGAAAGTGTAACACCAATCAGGCCCCCAAGGACTGGAATTGCCCAGGCCTGCGACTAGCACGTGACAGAAGCCAGGCGTAAAAGCTTTACGAATTCCAAATCAGGCCCTCGTGGCCTAGCCCCTATTCCTAGGCACTCTGGGGAAATACAAAGGAATCGGATAGGTTTAAAAAGATAGCCATTGCTTTACCCTTCATTTTGATAGGCTTGGTGGAATTGTCATATACATCTTATACCCATTTAAACATTTCAGATTTCTAGGGGTACTTAGGAAGGGAACTGTTTCGATTACCAAAGGAGTTCAACAAAACTGACTTAAATAGGGGCTAACACTGAGCATGAATTAATCCGCCATTTCCACTTGTTACCATATTGGACCGGTCACTCAGCACAGCTATGATGGAGTGATATGAACGCAACAATGAATTAATCTATACTATCAAACCTTATAATAGCAACCAACCAAGTGTTGGCCCAACCCATCACATGGACATAGGTTGCATTCATTCGGCATCATACGGAAGAAAAAAAGGACTGAAAGAGGGAGGGACTACCTGGACTTGTCCAATAAGAAGCCTTAAATCTTCATAAGACTTTGCAAAACATTTCTGTGTGTGCCCTTACTGACTCAACCCAGATGACAATGTGTGGAAGAACAGTTTGTCAACAATTGAAAGAGGCTATGGACCCTCATCAAGTCAGTGCATCAGCAGTGAGAGATAAAGAGGAGCTTCCTACCCAGTAAGCCTGCGGACAGTTACTGTTTACCTCAGATAAACCGCTAAGTGATAGCACATATACACATGACTTTTAGCTGAAACACAGATAAGGTGATAGGGGCCATTGATCGGAGGACAAAGCGATACTCTTGGGATATTGCAGTGTGTGTATATATAGTGGGTTACTATATTCAATAGAATTCCTTACATTTATGACCGAGAACTTAGGACTTCAAGGTTCCATTGACTGTCTTGTTCCGTTCAATGTTCTCCAACTATAATAGTACTCTAAATACCACAATTCACGTTAAGTTCAAAAGAATACAAGACCTAAATTGCTGACACTAATCAAACCAATGAGGGTTCAGAACGTGAAAGATGATTCTGAGAGAATTATCTTTTTGCAGATAGAAATGTAGTCCCAAGCTCTGGAGAAAGTCTCTCCACTACAGGGAAATGTTATCCAAAAGGGCCGGATAGGTTGTAGTAGTTGCTATGACTAACGGTTTTGTATTTGTAACATTTATTTCACTGGAACCCCTGCATGGCCATATTTGCTCTTCCTGCTGTGGCATCTACTGTGTAGTTCTACTATCCATTGGCACTGGTCTACTGTCTGTTGGCACTCCGTTTTGGGGGCTTCCCACTTTTCCTTTGCTGTACTCAGTAAAGTTTACAGATTTTTTTCTTTCTTTCTACCGAGATACAAAAATTGACAATCTGTAAACAATTTCATGTTCCAAAACTCGCAGGAATATCTCTCCCGGTCTGTGACATAACCTTTTCATTGGTATTAGCAACACAACATTATGTGGAACTTTCAAGGAGGGCTGGGCCAATAAACTTTTCCACTCCTATCGGTAGTAAAGTAGAGGGTTGTGTAAGGGCACCCTAGTCAACCTTTGTCTGTCTCGGTCTGTGTGAGCCTGTCTGTGTGAATGCCTGTCTGTCTGTGGTCTCACCTGGGAAACTGGCTGATATGACTCAACTGTGAATCACGCCAGACCTGTTCTCATCCTAGCTTGGCAGGGGAGTGGTCACACGGTTATCTCCTTGTGTTGGGTGTCAAGTACACGCTTTTAAAGCTACGAGCTTAACTTAAAAATGGTCAATGGTCGAAAATAAACCATTTTATTCACAAACCATTGAGCGCACCTAATGATGTTGATTGCAACTGAAGTACTGTATCGAAGTTGTTTGGCCCACGCGTCAATAAAATTAACATTTTTCTTTAACTAAAACCCAAGCCCATGTTAACCAGTAACAAAATAAGGCCCTGCCTTCATGTAAACTTTTGCTTACACATGATCCACATTAAAATGGTGTGTGTGTGTGGCACCAATCTTAACCTCCTGCAGGGTAGAGGACTATACTTAGCTAACTGGAAACCAAAGACCAGGTTTGTCTAGGAGTAGTTCAAAGGATGACATTCATTTATACTGAACAACAATATTAACACAACAACAAATTGACTGAGTTACAGTTCATAAGAAAACCAGTCAAATCAAATAAAAAGAACTATGCCCTAATCTATGGATTTCACATGACTGGGCAGGGACGCAGCCATGGGTGGGCCTAGGCCCAGCCAATCAGAATGATTTTAACCCCCCAAAAAGGCTTTATTGCAGACAGAAATATTCCAGTTTCGTCAGCTCTCCGGGTGGCTGATTTCAGACAATCCCGCAGGTGAAGAAGCCAGATGTGGAGGTCATGGGCTGGCGTGGTTACACGTGGTCTGCGTCTGTGAGGCCAGTTGGACGTACTGCCAAATTCTCTAAAACATCGTTGGAGGCGGCTTATGGATGAGCAATTAAAATTAAATTATCTGGCAACAACTCTGGTGGACATTCCAGCAGTCAGCATGCCAATTGCATGCTCCCTCAAAACTAGAGACATCTGTGGCATTGTGTAGTGACAAAACCGCACATTTTAGAGCGGCCTTTTGACCCCAGTACAAGGTGAACCTGTGTAATGATCATGATGTTTAATCAGCTTCTTGATATGCCACACCTGTCAGGTGGATGGAATATCTTGGCAAAGGAGAAATGCTCACTAACAGGAATATAAAGACATTTGTTCAAATATTTTAGGATAAATAAGCTTTTTCTGTGTACGGAAAATTTCTGGGATATTTTTTTCAACTTATGAAAGACTTTGCATGTTGAGTTTATATTTTTGTTCAGTATAGATATCAATGGTGCGTCAATCCACAAGGCTAGTGTGCTGGAATAGTGTTTCACAACATTTTGTACAGACTGGCAAGCTATGTGATCATTTTTGTGTAATATATAATATATGCAATTTAGCAGACGCTTTTATCCAAAGCTACTTACTGTCATGCGTGCATAGATTTTTATAGCTGGTCCCGGGTATCAAACCCACTATCCTGGGGTTGCAAGCACCATGCTACATACCAACTGAGCTATCGTGTGTCAGTGACAGTCAAGCTATGGTCCATCCTCCTTGAGGGACAGCTTACATTTAAACTAGCTAAAACCATTACATTTTGGGGTCTATAGCTAGGATTCCATCTAATTGGCGAAAGACTTATGTGAATATTCTAAAATAAAATAAAAATGCATTTTCCCTAGAGACAAGTTTCCATCAAATTGACTTGTGGCATATAAAAAGGCTGTGCATGATGACAGTGCACATAAAAATGACTTTTGAAGTTAAATTCCCATGTTCCTACTAAAAAATATAAGTTAAATGGGTTTCCATCACATTTTCAACTCTACTGATACAAAAAGAAAATTTGCGTTATATAGCGAGTTTTCCCACTCAGGAATTAGCAGGTGCGCTCCAGCCAACAGATTACAGCTACAGTGTAGGCTATACCCACATGAGATTATGGACAAGAGAGAGATTATTTTAACATTTGTCAAATGGCAGCCAAGCATCGATCATCATGTCACCAGAATAAGACCCTTGATATTTATTGGAAAGGAGCATTAAGCTCATCACCTTGCACTTTCACCCCCCTGTGAAGTTCATCATAACTTATTTCCTCTGTAACCTCATTTATTTATTTTTATTTAACTAGGCCACTCAGTTAAGAACAAACTATTATTTACAATGAGGGTCTACCCCGGGCCAAACCCGGACTGCAGTGACACCTATTGCACTGTGTTGCAGTGTCTTAGACCACTCGGGAGCCTAATAAACTGCATGCTTTCCCGAGTCGTAGTGACCGGACCACACAACATATCGTGTGACTCCAAGTTCACTTCCATATGATGGTTATTATATCAATATTTGCACATAGAAGCGTTTCCACTGACATTTCTCACATAATACATTTTAACGACATGCCTCGTCTAATGTTCTTTGTTTTGTCGACATTTGGAAAGTTTACCGATAAATTGTCTGTTTCCATCAGGCCTGTTTTTTAAACGGACGTAAAAAGGTTGGCTGGAAACCTAGTTATTGACAGCTTTGAAACACATACTCAGTGTTTAATAACATGGACATTTCACATGGCCACAATTCAGTACTCACCCTCAGACTGTTCTGGAGTGAGGACGAGGACAGAGACCTTATCCATGGCTGATTGGTTGCTGGAGTCGGTGACCTTTAGCTGGAAGACGTACATCCCAGGTTTCAGGTTGCTCAGCATCACCTGATCCTTCAGGTCCGTTTTCTGGAAGAAAAAGGATTAGAGAAGAATACAACTGTGCCCGTACCTGACTTTTACATTTCTATCCATCCATCTATCTATCTATATGAAAACAAGCATTTAAGCTGGACCAATGCTTGATCAATGTTTTTATTCAGATTATTAAACTCACAAAGACATTTGAAGACAAATGTGCATATATATTCTGTATTTTTACCAGGCAGCAAGACCACACCATTAAAACATGAAGCACTGTTCTGAATAACAACAATAGATTATACATTGGCTAATGAAGAAAATGAGAGTATGATGATGAAGAGTATGTGTTGAGCGTGTAATGTATAGTACTCATTTTTTTATCCAGCGATACTATGTTCCCAAGACTATTTCCCCTCTGGGACAATAACGTGTAGCATTGTTATGAGGATGACGGTTGATGTCCTCACCGTAATTTCCACCGTGCTGTCCCCCTTCACAAGGCTCCACTTGTAGCTAGTGATCACTTTGTCATCCCAGCTCTCAATGCCATTCAATGTCACCGTGTCGTTGGGTTGGACCACGATGTCCCGGCCCGCTTTGGCAGTGGGGAACTTATCCTCATCACCTGAGAGCAGCCATACCAATCAGAAAAATAATTACCATCAAAACAATCATAATAATAATAATAATAATAATATATTTGCACTGAGATTCTTAATTTTCTCCTGTCCCAGCACCAAACACACACAAAAGAAATCACAGTAGGACACAAGCAGGAGATGGGGTGGATAACATTTAGGTTGTGGGGGTTAGTAATCATCAGTAAGAATGGGCTTTGATGGGCTGGTTTCTAGATTTAGTCTATAGTACTGGAAGAAAATTATATTTTAAAATGGGAAATCTGCAATAGATAAATAGATTTTTGGACATTTAATTAACAATATGAATTGACTCTTGAAGAACAACTTAAAATAGCTCATGCTTAGGTCAACGGTTGTACCGCATCAGAACCCAAAATATAAGCATGTTTTACTCCAATGTTTGTATACAAAGTAAATGCAAACCAACCCTGTATAGCCTCAAAACATGATACAAACTATAATGTTGGTATCATGGCTGGTCAGTCCTTGCATCCATAGCTCTGTCAATGAATTTGAGAGTGGCTCCATTTCTCCAGCTTGTTAGTGGAACAGAGGTGGGGACTATACTTTATTGTTTCAACTCCTGATTGACGATTTAAATCGTCATTAAACATGCTTGGTCCAAGACTATGCTTATTCATGTGTGTCTGGGAAACTGGTTCGTAGGCCTACAAGACTATAAAGCAATGACTACCTGGAACTGGAGTGAGTCGAGTCTTGATCTTACCACGGGTGCTTTCGGGTCCTCCCAGGTAATCTTCATAGACGGAGTCCAAAATGTAATTTGTGAATCCCACTTTGTTCACAAACCTGCAGACATACTCTCTCTTGTACAGGCAGTTAAACAGAAAACATGTTTTAACCGAGCCTTTCTCTGCACCATTCTCAATCAGAGCCAAGTTGCAATTGGGGTCTTGGCAACAATAGTCAACACAGTCTTCAGTTTGGGTTACAGTTGGGGACGAGATGAAACTGGCTCCTACTTTGACAGAGTCTTCAGTGTCTAGCACAAAGTTTACATTGCCCACATTGAAATTCCCGGCGCAGCCTTCTCCATTTGTAACCTGTGCGTTGTCTTGGCAGACTATTGACAAGAGCAACAGCGCGGATCCTATTATTGACCCAATACACAGAGCCGTCATTATTGCGGTTACTTGAAAGACGTAGCCTACCGAACAATAGCCTACGACAAAACGAAGGTAAATTCACTCAAGTGTTGTTTAATGTTTCCTCTCGGTTTCCGTGTGAATTACTCCTATAAACACTATTTGGACAAAGGTTCAACCCCCATTCCGTCTCCAAAATGTCTTATTTAATTTCAAACAAACCGATATTCCATGAATTTCCCCAACACAGAACGTGCGACATGAAATTAGTTCAATAGTCGACAAACAACACGGGTTATAACAATACGTATATATTTTGCTGAAAAACAAACAAGATAGGCTATAATCTTATTTCTGTGTTCTTTGTTTAAAATCCAAGTAAAGAGAGTACCTCACGCGATTAAATCACTCAGCAATGTTGGGTGTTTTCATTCGCAAGAAAGGCCAACAATTTAACTTAAACAAAATGCTCAGGTGTGTCCATAGAGATAGATAGAGGACTCATCTATATCTGTGCTATTATATCGTCGGTGAACGCATGAGCAGCGCCATTGAGGTTTACTACCCATAGGAATCCCCACCCAGTTGACTAGGTTACTTTGAAATGGCGTAAGCATGGTGGAATCCCTCAGTGGTAATGTCCATGATGAATACTCTATCTATCTCTATGGGTGTGTCATAACTGTAAAATCCAGGAAGTGAAATGTTGTACTAACGTTGATGTGGGCGGTAGAGTTTCGGTGGACTGTTGCTTCTGTCACATCAGGCTGGGTGCATCAGGCTGGGTGCCCTTTGTATTTCCTGACTTCAACATCCCTCCTCTATTGTCAATATATGTCATTTTTCAATAAACCATTTGTCATTTTCTTGTCAATAAATAATGTGTCATGTGTATTTATTTTGTGCACAATCATTTCCAACAAAACTTGGAATACCACTTTTAGGGGTGAAATGATTTTTACTTCAATAATACACCCCAGCCTCTACTCCTTTCACGTCCCTTATTCCAATAAATATTCACATGAAAATGTTCATCATCTAGCATATATTAGGAAAAAAATGCATGTTTGGTTCCAGGTAGAACCCTTTTGGGTTCCACGTAGAATAGTCATTTTCACAGAGGGTTCTACATGGAACCCAAAAGGGTTCTCCAATGGGGACAGCTGAAGAACCCTTTTGGACCCATTTTTTCAAAGATGGTATTTTATTTTTAATTGTTTTATTTATCCTTTATTTAACTAGGCATGACGAGGCATGACGACACAGCCTGTATGAAAACTCTTGTTCATTGTTACCTTTTCTTATGAAAGTGGTTAATGGTTTAGATGCCTTAGAATGATTGACGTCCTAAAACAGTTGGTCTTTGATTCCACAGGCAGACATGTCTAGTAACACTGCACATTGTATTGTCAAGAGACAAAGAGACATTGTGTGGTCTTTTTTTTCATCTTCTTTTGTATGCATGACACTGTGTGTACAAAACATTAACGACACCTGCTCTTTCCATGATATAGACTGACCAGGTGAATCCAGGGGAACGCAATGATATCTTATTGATGTCACTTCAGTCAGTGTAGATTAGGTATTCCCAAACTGGGGTACGCGCAATGCCATCGGGGGTACGCCAAATAAAAATGTGATTCACATTTTTTTAAATAAAAAATGTCTTCACATTTTCGAACAGTCCATCTATATTTTCCAACAGGGCTATACAGTTTTTTTCTTTGCCTGAGTAGCATTGTTTCACTGCCAAAAACAGCGAATTATCAACACAATGTCAAATAGCGGTAGCCTAGTCAAATAATTAACATCCAATCACATTAACCGTTACTCTCTTGGGGGAATTCAACTAACGGTCTGTTTGTAGCCAAACCTAGCTGCTGCTCATGTTGGTATCTGTGCTGATGGCGCAAAAGCCATGACAGGGAGACATAGTAGAGTGGTAACGCCCGTGCAAGCAGTTGCTCCCGACGCTGCTTGGGTAAACTGCAGCATCCACCGAGAGGCTCCTGGGTACACTGCAGCATCCACCGGGAGGCTCTTGGGTACACTGCAGCATCCACCGAGAGGCTCTTGGGTACACTGCAGCATCCACCTAGAGGCTCTTGGGTACACTGCAGCATCCACCGGGAGGCTCTTGCTGCCAAGGGAATGCCTGACAGCCTGAAAGATGTTTTGGACACTACAATGAAAATGGTTAACTTTGTTAAAGCAAGGCCCCTGACCTCTTGTGTATTTTCTGCACTATGCAATGATATAGGCAGTGAGAGTTATTCACAATTTTCGATGAACAAATAAGGTTTTATATGCAAGATGGCAAAATTATTGATTATTATTATATTATTTGTAGCAGACCAGGGGGTTTGATTAAGACGTTTACACAGATCAGACATGGACAGAGTAGGATTAGCTTCAAGGGTGTTTATTTAAATAATAAATCAAAAGAAAAGGATAGGTCTCCCCCATGACACCCTCTCCGGGATACCGTCTTCTGGGCTCCGGGTCTTGTTGTATCCTGTCGGACACAAAAACTCCCTCCTTTTAGCTCGGACATCGTCTCCAATTATAAGGAAGTCACCTTTCTTCCCCCAGTCCCTTCCTGTGTGTGCTGCCCTTCTGGCAGCTTTATGGGACTGGTACACCTGGTGAGCAATCAGCCCCAGTTAGTCCTGTCCGGAGAGCACGTTGAGACCTGGCACGTCCAGCAGAGGGAGCTATCACCTCGTAATGTAGACTCCGTCTGCCACCAGGCATCAACGAGTCTCCCCCTGGTGGCTGACCTGCTGTATGCCCCCCCCCCCTAAGCTCTGTCGGGGAGGGGGCTGTCGTCATGGTATGTTTCTCTTCTCGATAGGGCATCTGCGTTTCCATGCTTCGCCCCTGACCTGTGCACAACAGAAAAAGAGAAGCGTTGAAGGGACAAGAACCACCTGGTGTCCAGATCATTTGTGGACATCCAGACCAGGGGAGCATGGTCAGTGACCAGGGTGAAGTGGGTACCTAACAGGTAATACTTGAGAGTGTCTTGCGCCCACTTCACTGCTAGACACTCTTTCTCAACAATCAAGTACTTTTTCTCTCTAGGTATTAGCTTTCGGCTTATGTATATGATGGGGTGCTCCTCCCCGTCGTGTATCTGGGACAGAACAGCCCCTAATCCCGTATCACATGCATCCATCTGGACCAACATCGGCACCTGGAAATCGGGCGTTACAAGAATCAGGTGGGAGCACAGTGCTTCCTTCAGGCGCCTGAGCGCCGCTTCTGTCTCGTCCGTCCATTTCACTGTTTTCGGGAGGCGGCAATGGTTAGATCGGTGAGGGGGGAAGCTATAGCCGCAGAGTTGGGGATAAACAGGCTATAGTATCCTGCAAGTTTCAAGAAGGACTTGACCTGGGTCTTGGTGCGTGGAACGGGCAAGTCACGTACCGCGTGAGCCTTCCTCTCCTGGGGCTTGACGTTCCCCCGTCCGATAAATACCCCAGGTACTCCACCTCCTCAAACCCTAGTTTGCATTTCTTGGTGTTCGCTGTCAACCCGGCATGCCTGAGCGCGTCCAGCACCACCTGGAAGCATGTCAGTTGCTCTTCCCAACCTTGGCTGTGGATGATGATATCATCCAGATAGACCACTGTGTACTGCTGGTGGGGTCGAAGTACTTTGTCCATCAGGCGCTGAAATGTGGATGGGACTCTGTGGAGACCGAACGGGAGCACCTGGTACTGATATAGTCTATCTGGTGTCAAAAACACTGTCTTCTCCTGGGAGAAGGCTGTCAACGGTACCTGCCAATATCCTTTGGTCAGGTCAAGGGTGCTGATGTTCCAGGCCTTTCCCAATCGGTCGATGAGTTTGTCCACCCTCAGCATGGGGTAGGCGTTGAACAAGCTGATGTTGTTCACACCCCGGAAGTCATGTCAGAAGCACAGGCTACAGTCCAGTTTGGGCACCAACACGATGGGGCTGCACCTGGCACTGTGGGACTCTTCAACGACCCCCATCCTCAGCATAGCCTCCAGTTCCTGCTTCACGGCCTTCCTACGGGCCTCCGGAATCCGATACGGACGTTTTCGTACCGTTTCCCCGGGCCGAGTACGGATGTGGTGTTCAATGAGGGTCGTGAGGCCCGGCTTCTCAGAGAACACCGCCATGTTTTGATCGACGAGCTCCCTGAGCTCTTGCTTCTGGGCCGGGTCGAGGTCCTCATTGCTCGGGACCACCACTGGTACCGTTGGCGTCCTGGGTCCCAACCGAAACACGGCCAAGGCTGTCCTCTCGGTATTTGACGGGTCCCAGCTTCTCTATCACCTCGTATGGCCCGTGACATGTCTCCAGGAACTTACTTTCGGCCGTGGGGATTAATACCAACACCCTGTCATTTTATTGAACCTCTCGACGAGTTCATCCGTCTGCGGGGTCATCCGTCTGCGGGTGAAAGACCGGATCTGTTTGATCTGCAGGAGAGCACACAAATATTTCATTAGGCGGGACATAAACTCAGTACCTTGGTCTGTCAGGATTTCGTTCGGGATGGCCACCCGACTAAAGAGGTGGAACAGCTCCTGGGCGATTCCCTTGAATGCCGCCCGTAGGGGAATGGCCTCGGGATACCGGGTGGCATAATCTCCTATCACCAGGATGCATCGGTGTCCTGGTGCTGTTTTTACCAGGGGTCCAACTATGTCCATGGCGATGCATTTACAGGGCACCCCGATGATCGGTAGGGGGACCAGTGGGTTTCGGAAGTGCGCTTTTGGGGCAGTGAGTTGACACACCGGGCAGCTGTGACAGTAGTCTTGCACGGCCCTCCTCATCCCGGGCCAGTGGAACCGGGCGGCGATCCATTCTTCTCCATTCCCAGGTGCGCCCCAAACAGGTGGGTGTGGGCCAGCTGAAGAAAGGTTCCCACGTACCGTCAGGGAAGCAACAATACCTCTTGACGTTCCCCCTGTTGGCGTGACACCTGATACAAAAGGTTATTCTTGATTTGGAAATTGGGGTATCGCCAGTCACTCACCCCCGGAAGTAGCTGTCCATCCACCGCTATCACTTGCGCTGCGGCGGCTTTCAAATTCGAATCCGCCCACTGGGCCGTCTCGAATTGTCCCCTCAGTTGGCCCCTCGGGTTCCGGCTCCGACTCCGACTCCAGACCTGTAGATACAGGTTGGTCAACCGGTTGCTTCCGGGCCACTCAGACGCTCAGGGTCGTCCCCGCTCTCTTCTTCGGCCAGCTCGTATCTTTTTCTTCAGCTCGTGCCCCCATAGGGCCGCAAACAGCGGACAATCCCGTTCCACTAGGAGAGGTACCGGCAACTCTGGTACTGCACCCACCATCATCTGGCAGCTCCCTTGTGGTGTCACGATGTTGGTCCATATGGTTGGATACTGCTTTGTGTCAAGGTGAACACAGGAAATGGACATCTCCCTACCACATTCAGTCTCCTGGTTCAGCAGGCTCGTGGTTATGAGCGTAACCATACTTCCAGAGTCTAATAGAGCTTCCATGTCGTGTCCGTCCATCTTTACCGGGACCATGGGTGCAGTTGATTTGTGGTGCGCCCAACAGGAGGTGACATAGTTCACGGCGTGACCCACCTCGCCTCCGGGGCTTGCTGATGGCATCGACTACTCTCGAGCTGGGTAATTCCAGGCAATGTGCCCCCCGGGCGCCACACTCAAAACACCTCCTTTGATCTCCATCTACCTGGGAACTTGTGGCAGACCAGGGGGTTTGGTCAAGACGTTTACAAAGATCAGACATGGACAGAGTAGGATTAGCTTCAAGGGTGTTTATTTAAATAATAAATCAAAAGAAAAGGATAGGTCTCCCCCATGTATCCTGTCAGGCACAAAAACTGAACCCACTCCTTTTAGCTCGGGCACCGTCTCCAACTATACAGAAGTCACCTTTCTTCCCCCAGTCCCTTCCCTTGTGTGCTGCCCTTCTGGCAGCTTTATTGGACTCGTACTGCTGGTGAGCAATCAGCCCTTGATTTATCACCAACCACAATCAGCCCCAATTAGTCCTGTCCGGAGAGCACGTCGAGACTTGGCACGTCCAGCAGAGGGAGCCATCGCCTCGTGATGTAGACTCTGTCTGCCACCAGGCCTCAACGAGTCTCCCCCTGGTGGCTGACCTGCTGTACGCCACATATTATTTGTGCCCTGGTTCTATAAGAAACTCACACATTCTTTCTTATGATTAATAAATGTATTGTATAGTGTGTGTGTGGCAGGCTTACAATGATGGCAAAAAACAACATTTGTGTCATGCCCTGACCATAGAGAGCCATTGCTTCTCTATGGTGTAGTAGGTCAGGGCGTGACTAGGGGGTGATCTAGTATATCTATGTCTATGTTGTGTTCTAGTTTGTTTTTCTATGTTGGTGTTTTGTATGATTCCCAATTAGAGGCAGCTGGTAACCATTGTCTCTAATTGGGGATCATATTTAAGTAGCTATTTTTCCCACCTGTGTTTTTGGGATCTTATGTGTAGTTGTCTGTTAGCACTCCATTGTCGTGAAGTTTCGTTCATTCTTTATTGTTTTTGTGCGTTTCTGTAAATAAACATGTGGAAACCATATCACACTGCATCCTTCTTACGACAAACGTGACAATTTGAGAGTGTGCTGACCCTGGTGCCAGAGGGGGTATGCAGCTGGAGGTTGAAGGTTTGAAGGGGTACAGGACTATAAAACGTTTGGGACCACTGGTGTAGATGAAGGGGAGGAGACCGGTTAAAGAAGGATTTTTAAGCCTTGAAATAATTGAGACATGGATTGTGTATGTGTGCAATTTCAGAGGGTGAATGGGCAAGACAAAATATTTAATTGTCTTTGAACAGGGTGCCAGGCGCACTGGTTTGAGTATGTGAAGAACTGCACCGCTGCTAGGTTTTTCACACAGTTTTCCCTGTGCATTAACAATGGTCCACCACCGAAAGGACATCCAGCCAACTTGACACAACTGTGGGAAGCACTGTAGTCAACATGGGCCAGAATGTAGGCTGTTCTGGGGGCAAAAGGAGGCGCAATGCAATATTAGGAAGATGTTCCTAATGCTTTGTCCACTCAGTGTATTTTGTGTTCTTTCACTTCTCGTTTGAATTTGTCAATTTCATGTTGGAATTTCAAATGATCAGGAAAATAATGACCTTTGAAACTTTTGGGTAGATTCCAACAATTACAGTAAGAAACTAGGAATGGTTGAGCCGAGTGTATGAAAGTACTGTGTTTGGCACACAAACCAAATTAACTGAAGAGACATTCATTATTCTACTGTACATTAGAGAGTAATGAAATGTATGAAAATAAGTCTTACCGTACTAGCTTCCTTGGACTGGTTTACACAGAAATGATCATATCTCTCAAGAAAGCTCAAGCATTTTCTGGTGATTTCTGCAGGCAGACACTAATGTCATAGGCTAAGGTACATTGAAGAAGTCAGACTCGTTTGACAAGCTAGTGAAATTATTATTATTATTATTATTATATACTAGTCCAATGCTCTAACCACTAGGTAGAATAAAAGTGCATATCCTATTATCTTCAAGGCCTAAACCAGCACTGTTGAGGGACATTAATGTTCAAAAACCAACGTTCCATTGTGTCACATTAAATAATAAAGGCTGAGTTTGATGTAAACCTTAGAGTGATTTTGAATTGTGTGTAGTATTTTGATTGCTGGAAACAGTGGCTGCATTTGCACACATTTCTCTTCACTTTGGATGAAAACAGTTGATGATATCGCCACGAGGCCACATGTGGTTGGGAGAGTTACCGTTGTGCCAGACTCCGGCACATGTGAGTTTGGGTTTGTGAATGTGTCGATTTGTATGGTTTTGTTTACGCAGGCAGCCTGTGTAAACGCAGTGTGAGGTGTAGCACAAGTGGATGTGTCCCCAATTGCACCACTGACTAGCTAGCTTTTTGCGTGGTGCGACTGGTAAGACACCTCGGGAGGGTGGTCACGTGTCCTAGCAAGGCAGAGGTCCTTCCTGGGTGTGAGTCGAAATCAGGAGGAAGCGGTACTCTCTAAGCAAGCAGCGATGTGGCAGCCAGCTGCTCCAACCTCTGCTGATATTTTTGTTGGACATTGGATCCGATGGACAATAAAGGAATCTTAATTTTAAATGGATGTGTGTGTGTGTGTGTGTGTGTGTGTGTGTGAAGGGGTTTATTGATTTTCTAGGGCCCGTCTTTTGGTCCGGAAATGGAGCCATTGTGCTTTTAACCGTATTTCTAGCAATATTTTGTATTGATGCTGGTAGAAAATCATAGGAAATGTTCTGTAATGATACAAGCCGTCTCCAATCAATCTATCAACTTCTGGTTGTGCAGGTGGGTTTGGCAGGAGTATCGCCTGAGAAGGGAGGCGTAGCACAAGCATTTCGCTACACTCGCATTAACATCTGCTAACCATGTGTATGTGGCCAATAAAATTTGATTTAATTTGATTTAGCTCTGCAAATCTTGATTGCACAAAACCTATTATATGGGAGGGAATACTATTATTTTGTAGATCAGTGATTCTACACCTCACTTTGCTCAAGCTGATCTTCTCCAATGGACTCTGAAGTTGTAGATAAAAAATGTGTCAATTAGGTGCAGTTAAAAAAGCTCTATGCAGAAATCGCTCCGCCATTTCCTGGTTGATAAAATTCTAATAGTTAGCCTAATTTCAGTTTGTGCCAAAACCAGCAAGTATAGAGTAGAGAATCGTTTTACCGTCTAAACCGCTGTGAAATATAATTTCCATAACCAAACATATATATTTTTCATGTTTGAAGTTGCTGTACAAAATTGAAAGTAAAAGATGCAGAAACTAAACTTAAGAACGGGAAGCATTAAAAGTCTTAAACTTGCGTTCAATGAGAATGACAGATCTATAACACAGATTTCTATGTGAATTTGGTCGGGTCGCCCAAAACGTTACATACTGCAGCATTAAAGGGAAAGTCAATGAAACCAACCATGGAGGAATACAGAATACAGAAAATATTAGGAATTAGGAATTTGAAGTCAATCCACATCATTCAGAATTTATTTAGGACTAATAGGATCATTTCTTTACGATTAGTTCACACAGGGTGTGAGAAGGTGCTATTTCGGGCTCTTGAGGTAGTATGATGATCTTTATGAGGGGTAGAAAAGAACTGGAACGAAAGAAGGAACCAACTATTGCATAGGGTCTCTTTGCCAGCCAGTCCGGAATCAGTGGAGGCCGGTGGGAGGAGCTATAGGAGAACAGGTTCATTGCAATGGCTGGAATGGAATTAATGGAACGGAGTCATACATGTACTTTCCATATATTTAATGTGTTTGATACCGTTGACCAACTTGTATCTACAGGTCCGGAATCGGAGTCGGAGGGGGCGCCGGAACCCGACCCCTCCTGGAGGAGCCCAGCCTCCCCCTCTTCAATTTCGAGGGGCCAGTTGAGACCCCGCTGGGGGCCAACTTAGGGGAAAATTCGAGATGGCCCAGTGGGCGGATCCGAACTTGAAAGCCGCCGCGGCGCAAGTGATAGCGGTGGATGGACAGCTACTTCCGGGGGTGAGTGACTGGCGATACCCCAATATAAGGAAATCAGTCAATTGAAATAAATGCATTAGGCCCTAACCTATGGATTACACATGACTGGGCAGGGGCACAGCCATGGATGGAGCTGGGAGGTCATAGGCCTAACCACTTGGGAGCCTGGCCCAGCCAATCAGAATTAGTTTCCCCCCACAAAAGGGCTTCCTTTGACAGAAATACTCCTCAGTTTCATCAGCTGAAGAAACCGGATGTGGAGGTCCTAGACTGGCGTGGTTGCACGTGGTCTGCAGTTGTGAGGCCGGTTGGACGTACTGCCAAAATCTCTAAAACAATGTTGGTGGCGGCTTATGGTAGAGAAATTAACATTCAATTCCCAAGCACAAGGTGCAACTGTGTAATGAGCGTGCTGTTTAGCAGCTTCTTGATATGCCACACCTGTCAAGTGGATGGATTATCTTGGCAAAGGAGAAATCCTCACTAACAGGGATGTAAACAAATTTGTGCCCAACATTTGAGAGAAATAAGCTTTTTGTGCATATGGAACAGAAAACAAAGAGAAAAAAAGCAAGCATGAGTAATGTTATTGGCTGTTTGCTGCAGGTGTAGGTTCATGTAAGAAAATGGCACCTATTACCTAGTGCACTAATGTAGTGCACAATGGAGGGGATAGGGTGCCATGTGGAATGTACACTGGTACTATGTAACACCAGAAGGTTGTGGAGAAGATAGATGCCCACAAAGAACATTGGGAAACAGTTGTCGTGTCTGGACTATTATTAAATGGGAAGACTGTGTATTATCAAATAAAATATCTTAGTTTAATTATTTTGTGATTAAACTAATCATGTAAACATTAATTAACTAGGCAGTCGAAGCACCACAGGAAAATGTTTAGAGTTAGAATTATAATATCCTTGAATATAACTCTTCAGATATTTTAATATCTGATCAAATCAGTCGCTTATTAATTAATTATTATTATTACGTCATCAGTTCTCATTACTGAATGCCGCAAACCCTTGGATATCTGCACAAACCATCGTTTCTATAATGAATCAGCAATATACAAATTGGCTTAATTATTTATTGACTAACTAACATAAATAATCACACAGAATTACATAACAAACAAACAGTAGATATTTCCGTTACTACATGATACAAAGAAAAAGTTCCGAGCCGATATGATGGATTGGTAGACAAAGGAAAGGGGTGGGGACTGAGAAAGACTAAATGAATTCACTACACACAGTGGATAATTATAATCACTGCTATCGTAATCCTTTGCACATGAACGGCCGCTCATTCGAGAATAATGGCAATGTATATATTTACGCCGTATGTCGTTGTTTTCTTCTATGTTGGAATCCAGTTCCTGGTTAACTTTCCCAGAAGTCACAATGTCTTTCGTGGTTGTAGGTGGTTAGAATGGATACTTCAGAGTACCATTCGGAAATGTTCTAATAGATAAATGCTTTGGCGGTTGTCGGTATTCTCGTTCTAGACTTACGTCATTTCTAGCTGCAGACTAGTAATTATATGTCTAAGATTTGCTCTTATTCTGTGGTGATCGATAGTGTCAGAGTTGAACCATTTCCAGCTGTGTAGCCAAAACTACAGCTGTATGGTCTAATGGTCTCAATTGTAGCCATTCCAACGTGGGGACTCTGTCCCGGCGTTCTCTGACTTAATGCATATTTTGTAGGAAGTGGGTTTTAAACTCTTGGGAAGAAAGTGTGGTTCTATGACGCCTAATGTGATGTCTGGGCTCACGGGGGTGTGGCCACTGACTAGTTGATCTTTATATGAAAATCCATACTCTCATTTAGAAAGTTAACATAACATTACATCTTTTCACAAATAGTTGAATGTTTAATCACATACGTTTCACAATATTTAGATGTAAACCTGACAGCTGGGAAAACTACACTTTAAAAGATACAGTTATATGTGTTTCCTGTCCTTCATGAGATCACAAATGAAACACCCTCATCATAACTGTCCCTTAAGTCCCACGGACCATTCCCACACTCTCAAAAATACGAATATTGTTTAGTTCTCCCATTTTGGGGATTAGGAGTTTTGAACGAAGAGAAGCTCTTTGTTCTGGTAGTGTCACGCGTTACTAGGCGTGGAAGGTAGGAGTCAGGCGCAGAGAGCAGAGGGTTCAATAATAGATGATTTAATTTCTCCGGCACAAAACGGTCACGCCAAACACAGGGCGCAGAAACACTGACCAGCCCAAACACACAGGGCAAAACGAGCCGGAGAAAAAATACAACATCAACCGACAGCGAACACAAAAATAATCCCGCACAATCCTAAGCGGCGGGCCTAACAGGCTGACATAGACCAGAAATCAAGAAACACAAAAGAAACAGGTGCAACTAATAAGACTAAACCAACAGACAAGGGAAAAGGGATCGGTGGCGGGGACAAAGACCGCCGAGCACCGCCAGAACAGGCAGGGGAGCCACCTTCGGCGGGAGTCGTGACAGGTAGAATCTCTCCCTCAATACTGCATGGTATTTATGACCGATGTCAAATCTGACATGAGAGAGAGAGAGAGAGAAGGGGGAGCCATACACCCAAAAGCCCACATCGTGACACAGTATACAAGGACACAGGTCAAAGGTTAGACCTATACCTGCATAGTTACACTTAGTTCATGTCAACCATGTTTTTTTGTCAGAGCGTAAATGTTCAGGTTGATAGTGTAGTTCCTATTCACAACAATGATATAACATGTTGTAACAACATCAAACACTGCAGGTGACTAGCCTAGTCCCTGATCTGTTTGTGCTAACATGTCCGCTCGTTGGCATGACAATGAGTGACAAACTGAGTTGACATGATAGCACAAATAGATCTGGGACCAGGCCCAACAGGCTGAACAATCAACAATAATACAATTCTAATCTGAATCTGCCACGACTACGATTTTCTCCTCCTACTGCATTCATGCTTCAAGGGAAGGCATCATTTGTAAAGATCCAATGGTTGTGGAATTTTGTTGTTGTTGATGATGTCCGTAAGCAACTCTATTGATTACATCATATCACTAAGTCTACTTTTAAACTGTGTAAATGAAACAGTTGATGTTTAATGTATTTGGCAGCTAAAGGAGCTTTTGCATTTGTGTCTATTATGGATCCACATTAGCTGCTGCCAAGGCAGAAGCTATTGTTCCTGGGGTCCATTAAAATGAAGGCAGTTATAACAATTTAACATGTTTCACAACACATTAAGTGTGTGCCCTCAGGCTACTACTCTACTACCACATACAGTTGAAGTCGGAAGTTTACACTACACTTAGCTTGTGTTTTTCAACTACTCCACAAATTTATTGTTAACAAACTATAGTTTTGGCAAGACGGTTAGGACATCTACCTTGTGCATGACACAAGTAATTTTTCCAACAATTGTTTACAGACAGATTATTTCACTTATAATTCACTGCATCACAATTCCAGTGGGCCAGAAGTTGCCTATGCCATGAAACAGCTTGGAAAATTCCAGAAAATTATGTCATTAGCCTTCTGATAGGCTAATTGAGTCATTTGGAGGTGTCTATCTATTTCAAGGCTAATGTATTTCAAGTCCAATCCGTGCCTCTTTATTTGACATCATGGGAAAATCAAAAGAAATCAGCCAAGACCTCAGAAAAATAATTGTAGTCCTCCACAGGTCTGGTACATCCTTGGGAGAAATTTCCAAATGCCTGAAGGTACCACGCTTATCTGTACAAACAATAGTACGCAATTATAAACACCATGGGACTACGCAGCCATCATACCGCTCAGGAAGGAGACGCGTTCTGTCTCCTAGAGATGAACGTACTTTGGTGCAAAAAGTGCAAATCAATCCCAGAACAACAGCAAAGGACCTTGTGAAGATGATGGAGGAAACAGGTTTAAAAGTATCTATATCCACAGTAAAATGAGTCCTATATCAACATAACCTGAAAGGCCGCTCTGCAAGTTAGAAGCTACTGTTCCAGAACCATCATAAAAAGCCAGACTACGGTTTGCAACTGCACATGGGGACAAAGATCATACTTTTTGGAGAAATGTCCTCTGGTCTGATGAAACAAAAATAGAACTGTTTGGCCATAATGACCATTGTTATGTTTGGAGGAAAAAGGGGGAGGCTTGCAAGCCGAAGAATATCATCCCATCCATGAAGCATTGGGGTGGCAGCATCATGTTGTGGGGTGCTGTTGGAGGAAATTATGGTTGAAATGACTAATTATGTATACATTCCAATCAGAACTGACTAGTCCAAATGCTATAATGTACTGTACATATATGAATTTTCTCTCTTGCTCCCATTCCCAATTGTATATAATGTAGTCAGGAGTTTAGTAACAATGAAGGTCTGTTCCTTAGTTCATTCATTTGTACAATCTCCAGATGGCAGGGACGGACTATCTCCAGACTGTCTAGAATGCTGATTTACAGTGACTGACCTTGGCTTTAGGAGAGGAGGGAAAGCTCGAGAAACTATAGGGCCTCTACCGGTGTCATGAAGAGATAGAACATTTAGAAAACGCTGACGTCATTTTCAGTTTATAACCTGTGGAAAAAGGTGTATGTGCCAGTACTCTCTTGCAATAAACGCTGTTACCTGACTTTTAAGACTGGTCTCGATCTATTTCATGCATAATTAATGAATTTACAACTCATTAATGAAATGGAGAGAGTGCGAATTTGATTTTGGCTATAAAACATATAGGAATTTAGAATTCCTCTAACAGGTGCTCTGCTGCAGGAGGGACTGGTGCACTTCACAAAATAGATGGCATCATGAGGGAGGAAAATTATGTGGAAATATTGAAGCAACATCTCAAGACATCAGTCCGGAAGTTAAAGCTTGGTCGCAAATGGGTCTTCCAAATGGACAATGACCCCAAGCATACTTCCAAAGTTGTGGCAAAATGGCTTAAGGACAACAAAGTCCAGGCATTGGAGTGGCCATCACAAAGCCCTGACCTCAATCCTATAGAACATTTGTTGGCAGAACTGAAAAAGCTTGTGCGAGCAAGGAGACCTTACAAACCTGACTCAGTTACACCAGCTCTGGCAGGAGGAACGGGCCAAAATTCACCCAACTTATTGTGGGAAGCTTGTGGAACGCTACCCAAAACGTTTGACCCAAGTTAAACAATTTAAAGGCAATGCTACCAAATACTAATTGAATGTCTTAATTTCTGACCCACTGGGAATGTGATGAAAGAAATAAAAGCTGAAATAAATCATTCTCTCTACTATTATTTTGACATTTCACATTCTATAAATGAAGTGGTGATCCTAACTGGAATTTTTACTTGGATTAAATATCAGGAATTGTGAAAAACTGCATTTAAATGTATTTGGCTAAGGTGTATGTAAACTTCAGACTTCAACTGTATCTACAATACAAAATCAATGTGTACGTGTGTATAGAGCATATGTTATTGTGTGTGTGTGTGTGTGTGTGTGTGTGTGTGTGTGTGTGTGTGTGTGTGTGTGTGTGTGTGTGTGTGTGTGTGTGTGTGTGTGTGTGTGTGTGTGTGTGTGTGTGTGTGTGTGTGTGTGTGTGTGTGTGTGTGTGTGTGTCTGCGTGTGTCTGTGCCTTTGTGTGTGTCTCTTAACAGTCCCCGCTATTCCATAAGGTGTATTTTCATCAGTTTTTTAAATCTGATTCTACTGCTTGCATCAGATACTTGATATGGAATAGAGTTCCATGTAGTCATGTCTCTATGTAGTACTGTGCACCTCCCATAGTCTGTTCTGGACTTGGGGACTGTAAAGAGACCTCTTGTGGCATGTCTTGTGGGGCGTGCATGGGTGTCTGAGCTGTGTGCTAGTAGTTTAAACAGACAGCTCGGTGCATTCAACATTACATTTACATTTAAGTCATTTAGCAGACGCTCTTATCCAGAGCGACTTACAAATTGACATGTCAATACCTTTCACAAATACAAGAACGGATTAAGTCAATCTCTCCTTTACTTTGAGCCAGGAGAGATTGACATGCATATTGTTAATGTCAGCTCCGTGTACATTTAAGGGCCAGCCATACTGCCCTCATCTGTGCCAATTTACATTTTCATAAGTCCCTCTTTGTGACACCTGACCAATCGACTGGACAGTAGTCCAGGTGCAACAAAGAAGGCAGAACATATTTTATTATGGACAGACCTCTCCCCATCTTAGCTGCTGTTGCATTAATATGTTTTGACCATGACAGTTTACAATCAAGGGTTACTCCTAGCAGTTTATTCTCCTCAACTTTATCATTACAAGATTTAGTTGAGGTTTAGGGTTTATTTTCCCAAATGCAGTGCTTGTAGTTTTGGGAATATTTAGGACTAGCCTATTTCTTACCACCCATTCTGAAACTGACTGCAGCTCTTTGTTAAATGATGCAGTGATTTCACTTGCTGTGATAGCTGACGTATATAGTGTTGAGTCATCAGCATACATAGACACATAGCCTTTACTCAGAGCCAGTGTCAGGTCATTAGTGAAGATTGAAAAAAGTAAGGGGCCTAGACAGCTGCCCTGGGGAATTCCTGACTATACCTGGATTATGTTGGAGAGGCTTCCATAAAAGAACACCCTCTGTGTTCTGTTAGACTGGTACCTCTCAATTCACAATATAGCAGGGCAGGGGATGTAAAGCCGTAACACTTACATTTTTCCAGCAACAGATAGTTGATTGATAATGTTAAAAGCTGCACTAACAAAACAGCTCCCACAATTGTTTTATTATACATTTCTCTCAGCCAATCATCAGTCATTTGTGTACGTGCCGTCCATACTTGTTGAATCCCCATCCGTATATGCGTGCTGAAAATCTGTTTTTAATTTGTTTACTGTGAAATGGCATTGGATCTGGCTAAACACAATTTTTTCCAAAAGTTTACTAAGGGTTGGTAACAGGTCGATTGTTTGAGCCAATAAAGGGTAATTAGCTGTTCTTGGGTAGCGGAATGACTTTTGCTTCCCTCCAGGCCTGAGGGCACACACTTTCTTGTAGGCGTAGATTAAAGAGATGGCAAATAAGAGTGGCAAAATCATCCACTATCATCCTCAGTAATTTTCCATCCAAGTTGTCAGACCCAGGTAGATTGTCATTATTGATAGACAACAATATGTTTTTCACATGTTCCACACTCACTACGGAATTCAACATTCCAATGTTTGTATTTCATTATTTGGTCAGTTATGCATTGATGTGGGTTCAGAATTTGTTGTTGGCTTTCATTGCTGTTCTCCTTCCCCTTCAAATAATTTCACTGTGGGGGAAAGAGTCGTGGATTCCATTCACAGTGAAGATATGGAAAAAGGAAGGTAAATTATAATTTACAATGCAAATGTTTTCTTTCTCAAGCAGATAGATGACTTGCAAAAAGTACTCTGCAATACTGTATATTTTTAAATATATTTTCGAAATAAGGGCAGCAAGCCATCTGTCAAAATCTCCTCGTGTTGTGGCTTTGACACACACAAACACACACACAAAAAGGAAAGGAAAGCATTTGCACTCTTACCATGTACAGAGCAAAGGCGAGAGACAGTCAGACAGAGGCAGAAAATAAACAAGTAAATCGACAGAAATAAAGAGAGGAGAGAGGAAGATGGGAGACTAAGAGGAGAGTGTAAGAGGAGCGAGGAAGAGGATAGGAAATTAAAGAAGAAGAGGGCACGCAAGGCAAAGGGGGAGGAGACTGAGAGGGGAGAGTGGAGAGAGAGAGAGAGAGAGAGAGAGAGAGAGGGAGAGAGAGAGAGAGAGAGAGAGAGAGGGAAGGGTGGAGTCAAAGAGGGAGCCCCGGAGAAAGTAGGAGGAGATGACAGAGAGAAGGGAAAGCAGGGCAGAGGGAGAAAGAGAGGAGGCCATAGAGATAGAGAGAGATACAGAGGGGGTTTGGAAGTAGGAATACACAGATGAGAGAGCATAAGAGAAAGCCAGACAGACAGCAGTGCAGACAGACGGACAGCAGTGCAGACAGACAGACAGACATCATTACAGACAGACAGACAGACAGACAGACAGACAGACAGACAGACAGACAGACAGACAGACAGACAGACAGACAGACAGACAGACAGACAGACAGACAGACAGACAGACAGACAGACAGTAAGACACAGGCAGGCAGGCAGACAGACAGACAGAGGCATGTCCACCCAACCGGGTCCCCAGCACAGGGTCTTGTTCCAAACCCCAGGTGAGGAGAAGGCGGAAGAGGAGCCTCCTCAACGCAGACTGGGAAAACTCACGGTCAAGTACAACCGCAAGGACCTGCAAAAGAGGCTGGACATCGAGGAGTGGATCGACGGGCAGCTGCATCTCCTGTTCGACTGCGAGGTGAGTTTAAGCTATCTTCTGATTTAAGGTCAGCTCCTTTTACACCAGTGTTGATCTTCACCATTGTGGTGTAATATATCAAAAACTAGTCCTGGACCAGTATCTTATTAGGGCATGATGTAAATATAATGGTAAAGTAAGCAAGCTTTAGTTTAGACAAGGGAGCTCCCATAGCGACAGTCGCCTGCTAGAGAAGGGGAGAAACAGAGTTTAGGAGAGGTGAGGGGATAGTGCTCCCTTGTTAGAGAGGATAGAGAGAAGGAGATAAAGTTCAGTACTTTGGTTATTTCATGTTGTGACAGAATCTAGCTATCTTGGGATATTTCTCTGTGCGTTTCCAGAGCAGACAAACTGAATTGGGAACCTGAATGAGGCTGGGTGAGGCTAAGTATGAAGACTTGATTACCTCAAATAATTAGTCCCGGAACCAGAGGGAGCTCGGTCCAATTATAACCTCAGCTGTGGCAATTTGATTACCGGGCCCCTAGGAAATGCAATGGAAACTAAAATTTGGGCTCCAGTTTTGGCTCCTTGTCAGTGAACCGTAAACCTTTTGTTTTGGGAGATAGAAGATAGTCGATAGATAGATGATAGATAGACCATATATAGAAGATATATAGATGATACAAGATACTGTAGATGCCTGTGGAAACATATCCAGCATCAGTTTATCCTCAATCAATCCTAACATTAGGATCATTTTGATTTGATTTGATTAACACATATCAGTATACACATATTCATATTATGTGACCCATTAAACCAACTTCCGTTATAAATAGTCTAAAATCACATGTACTGTAAGTGAAGTACTAAAGTTCTCTAGAATTCTATTATTTCTACTTTGCCCTCCTGGAGGTCATTGTCAGGAACGCTGTCTTTTTTCACATGACCTTGGGACACAGTTGTCCCTTAGCCAGTGATGCCTATATGGAAGTAAATAACTGGTGGCTAAAGAACCCAGTATTTGAGAGAGAAAGGGGCCTAGTCAGGGTTCAACTAAGGCATCATATGACCAGCAGCGTGGGTGACAATAGAGTCGGTGTGCTGGCCCCCATCCAATGTCCCCTTTGCCCCCATCCAATGTCCCCTTTGCCCCCATTGTAAGAAAGTCCATAATAAAAGTTGGCCTGAAACAATTTATTTTATTTAACCAGGTAAGTTGACTGAGAATTTACAGCAACGACCTGGGGAATAGTTACAGGGGAGAGGAATGAGCCAATTGTAAGCTGGGGATGATTAGGTGACAGCTTGGGAATTTAGCCAGGACACCAGGGTCAACACCCCTACTCTTACGATAAGTACCATGGGATCTTTAATGACCTCAGAGAGTCAGGACACCCGTTTAACGTCCCATCCGAAAGACGGCACCCTACACAGGGCAGCGTCCCCAATCACTGCCCTGGGGAATTGGGATATTTTTTTTAGACCTGAGGAAAGAGTGCCTCCTACTGGCCCTCCAACACCACTTCAAGCAGCATCTGGTGTCCCATCCAGGGACTGACAAGGACTAACCCTGCTTAGCTTCAGAAGCAAGCCAGCAGTGGGATGCAGGGTGGTATGCTGCTATACAATGCACTGTATAGTACAGTGGTGGCCAAAAATATTTGACATAATCAATAATAGAATCAATGAAATACATCTTACATTTGCATATTTAGTACTAACACCATGTCCAGTAGCTCTGATTGAAAGATAAAAGTGTATTATTAAAACTGAAGCTGCTTTCACAGTGGAAGGCCTCACATTTGTATGGGTGGAGAAGTACAGTGAACTGGCCTGGGAAACCACCACCAGCTTATTATCATATTCCTTCAAAAGAATGTTGTTAATTTTCTAGAAAGTTTCCTTGATATTTCGTCCCTGGTAGGCACTCATTGTTGTCTCTGAATAGTTGTTTCTTTGTTCCTATATTAATGGAAATACCAAAGTAGTGTACAACAGACTGTGTTGTGGGTTCAAATCAAGACAAAGCCATTTAATCTTGACATTCTCCAGGATGACCTAGCCAGATCTGAGGGATTGGACCCTCACTGCATTCATGATAAATGATCAGATAGCATTATTATTTTCCAAGACACTGAGGTTAGAAATAGTTCATAAATGATTGAGAAAGGATGGAAAGATCAAAAGACAATAACAATCTACTTTTTACTCAATGAGTAAATACTTTAGCATTTTCCCAAGTAGCAGTCAGTACGTGTGTTCTATTTGATTTATGCCAGTGGAAAGAAAGTAGGAATTGAGTAAAGGAGCCAAGTGATACAAGGAAGGTCTGAAGTGGTTTGCTATGGGGGGAAAAACTAAAGTAATCTGGACTTTATTAATATTCACTAAACTAAAAGGAAAACATTGTAGAAGCAGAAACATATCCATTACCCTCCAGTATGCCACAAAGGTGGTTTAAGCTGCCACTAACACACAGGTCAGAGGTCACATTCTTTTTTGTGTGTGGGGTTCATTCCAAAAAACAAAATGGCTGACTTATTGACTTCCCCCTGCAGAGAAAATCCTCTCTGCATGCTACGGCAGGTAAGCGATTACCTTCATCAGTTAGCCTACCAAGATTTAACATGTTTGCCCACAGTGTAGATAAAGGCACTGAACATTTCTTGCTCAAAGATTCTTGACTTGATTAATATTCTGGGGATCAGCTTAATTTCTCAGCTATTTGTGCTTAAACCTTCTCTTAGCTTCACACGGTGAATGACATTGGCTTCCCAATACCTAAACTAATTTCCCCCTAAATTATAGAACCTGAGCTTTAATGGTTTAGTAATAGTTGGTTTCAGATTATAGAGTACCGATGATGAGTGTATGGTGTTGAATGCAGGCAGGGATGGTACATACTGGCGCCATAAACACAATCTATGAAACTAGTCCTAGCTGTTGTTAAATTCCACAGGGTTTGTAATACAATGTGTGTTTTTAAAGAGAAAAATTGCAAAAAAAGATATCAAGCTACCGATAAAGTCTACCCCTGCAACCACACATGAATTAAGGAATAACCTTCAATAATTCAACACATGACCCGAGGCATCTGTGTCGAAATACCCCACAGCGTAACCTTAAGCATCAGCTGCCAAAATACCTTAATTGGAACCCCTGTACTATACCTATAAAGAGGTGTCATTGTGTGGATTTGAATGGAGTTTAATGGACAACTACAGATGTAGGATCTTAATTTGATCACTCTCACACTGAGAATTTTCCTGCCAATCAGGACGTGCAAACTTGTTGTGTATTTGAGTTTTAAAAAGGTTTCTAACATTTGTCATTTTCACTTAGAAATTTGACTTGATTTGCCCTAATGAAAAATGTATTAACCCCTACAAAAATGTCCAAAAATTATAATCCACATTATAATTCACATTTCCTGTTGCTGCAAGATTATTTTCCTGCTCTAACAAATTGGTTCAAAATAAGATCCTACATCTGAAGTTTACCACAGGAGGGGTGAACATAACTTTTAAAGCTCCAAGGTCATACAATACAAAACATTAGCTAATGTATTGCATTTAAGGGATAATGGCCCATTTAGCTCGCAGGGTTAGCCTTATCTAGCTTTATAGCCTAATGATTTTCCTGTCCTCGTTTTATGATCATTACTTTTAAGAGTCTGACTGTTGCTGACAAGCTTGTTCTGGCTTTCCAGAGTTGTGATGCTAAAGGCTGCCGTGTCAGCGGAATGGGCTGTCTTGTAGATTTAGATGAGCCAGAGGGACTGCATTTAGTTCCAGTTCCAAAGGGGACAAAAAGTACACCCATTCATCAAATCAAACATTATTTGTCACATGCGGTGTAGACCTTACTGTGAAATGCTTCCTTACAATCCCTTAACCAACCATTTTTTTTAAAAGTAAGAATATATTTTCTAAAAAAAGTAGAAACAATAATAAACCAAAGTAAAAAAATACAAATAAAAAAAGGTACACAATAAATTAACAACAACGAAGCTATATACAGGGGGTACCGAGTCAATGTGCGGGGATAGATGTTAGTCGAGGTATTTGAGGTAATATGTACAGTGCATTTGGAAATTATTCAAACCCCTTCACTTTTTCCACATTTTGTTAAATCCTCATCAATCCACACACCTCTACACCCAATGACAAAGCAAAACCTGGTTTTTAGACATTTTTGCAAATTTATTAAAATTGAAAAACAGATACATTATTTTAAAAAGGATTCAGACCCTTTGCTATGAGACTTGAAATTGAACTCATGTGTATCCTGTTTCCATTGATCATTCTTGAGATGTTTCTACAACTTGATTGGAGTCCACCTGCAGTAAATTCAACTGATTTAGAAATTATTTGGAAAGGCACACACCTGTCTATATAAGGTCCCACAGTTGACAGTGCATATCAGAGCAAAAAACCAAGCCATGAGTTCGAAGGAATTCGAGCCACAGATCTGGGGAAGGGTGTCAAAAAAATTCTGCTGCATTGAAGGTCCCCAAGAACACAGGGGCCTCCATCATTCTTAAATGGAAGAAGTAGACAGGTCCTGGATGGCAGGAAGTACTACCCTCTGATTGATTGAAGCACTATCCTCTGTAGCGTACTAACCTCATTGGTCTATAACTATATTTTCTATTGGGCAGAATGTGTTTGCTCCTTGATGCCTTCTCAGTTAGTGGAACTAACTAAGAGAAAAAATAAAGGAAGTTAAAGTTGATTAAAAAAATGTCACTACAATAAGCTAGAATGTATTTTGGAAAGCATCCCTGTTTTATCTCAACCTAACAGAAAACAAAACAGGGCAAGGCCAAACTTCCTTCTTGCCCACAATTTCCTGTTCTGGAATGGTACAACAAAAAGGTACCATAATGCAGGAGATGACAACTATAAATTAAGAGCTTTATAATTAGCCTGTTTGTCAGTTGAAATGCAGCTCTAAATAAGTTGCAAAGTCATTTTGAGGTTTGAAAAATGTATGCACTGTACTCATGATTGCGGTTCTTGAAAACCATTTCAGTGCCCAACCCATTTTTTCCATTATTCTCCCTAATGCTGTTGAAAAGCAACATCTCAACACAAATGACAAATGATCTTCATGCATTAATTAGACAAAAAAATGATGCTGCGTGGAATAAGAACCTTTTTGTCTTTGCGTAAGTGTGCAGGGAACATTAGGTGCACTTGTGTTTTGTTTTCCTGGCTGTTTCCCCACTCATTAATGATGTCAACAGTCATTTCCCATCTTCTACTGTCAGGATCGGCAGCCATTTTGTCTCATTAGACAAATTGTAGGTACAATAGGAAACAGATTTACTAGTATAGGCCAACATACTCATGAAATGATCGTTGAAAACTAAGGATAATTTCAATGGAAGCTAATTTGCAAGGGAAAGTGTTCTCTGGGTAAATCTTATGATCTGATTGCCCTCTCTATGCCTAAACCTCTTCCTGGAGATCTACCATCCACATTATGTCAGAAGTTTGCGATAGTTCATTGATATTAAAATGGAAGAACAGTGTGAATGGGAATTGTAGAGTTATAGGTGCACAATATGTTCTCTTTTTTGTGGTTGTTTACTTTTAAAGTATGTCATTGGCTCTTTGGTAGCTGTGGCTGCATGATTAGTGGGACAACTGTGGTCCACCAAAGCTCAGTGTATGCCAGGGAATGTTGTGCTTGTTGGCCGTCAACACAAAAGACTAAGTGTCTGAACTATTATCTGTGCGTGACTGTGTGGGTCACAAAAATGCTATCACTTCCTATCAACATGGAAATCTGCTGGCAACCAACAACAAAAAAGGAGGGGAAAAAAGGGAATGTTTTTATTTGCTTTGTTCATTTCACAGTGATCGTTGTGTGTGTGTCATCCATCAACAATCAGGTTCATGAAAATGGTTGAGTGAGAAAGCAACGGATGCCCTTTCTCAGAATGTATATTCTGGATGAAGAAATACAGTAGTGTACAGTTGACAGAGAGGACATTCAGACTCAGAATAGCCTTTTTTTTCATTGGTTAAATGTATTATTAGAATAAATGGAGAGTTATCTTGTTGACATTTGGGTTCTTGTTTTATTCCAGTTCTCTCTTTGTTTGTGTTTTGCCTTTCTTTCAGGAGGAGGATATTCCAGAGTTAGAAATTGACATGGATGAGTTGCTGGATCTATCAGACGCAGAACAGAGAGCAAAGCTACATGTGAGCTCAAAATCCTTGGTCTATTCAGACCTGGGTACAAATACTATTCATCTTCCTGCAAATACTGTAGCTGTGCTTACTTGAATTTGGCTGGCATTGGAACAGTCCCCAAAGTGCAAAACTCAGCCCATCTGGCATTGACAGGCTCAACCAAATGCTCAAACTATTTGAACGAGAACTAAAGCTATTTCAACCCTGTTCTAAATCTGTCAAAAACACCTTGTGTTTTTTGAATAAAGAGTCAGAGTGAAAGGGTTCATGGTTTCCCATTTCTATTTCTACAGGACCTTCTTCAAGACTGTGACAAGCCCAAAGAGGTAAGGAAGCCCCAAACAAATTGCATTCAGAGGCAAGGCCCTTTGGATTTGATCATGTAGTTAGCAGTGGAGGCTGCTGATGGGAGGACAGCTCATAATAATGTCCGGAATGGAATAGTATCAAACACGTGTTTGATACTATTCCATTACACTCCATTCATAGCCATTACACTCCATTCATAGCCATTACACTCCATTCATAACCATTACACTCCATTCCAGTCATTTTATGAGCCATCCACCCCTAAACAGCTTCACTCTGAGCCCCATGCACATTCAGCTGAGAGAAAGGAAAAGCCTGACATAGTAACTACCACGGTATTGGCTATTTCAAAGTTAGCTACTTGATTCATGAAGGATGTGGAAACTGTTATTGACACGCTAATGATGGGTGAGGCACCGTTTAATGAATAATCCAATGATACAGGCAATCTTTCTAACGGGAGGCAGATAGCCTTCGAGGTTAGAGCGTTGGACCAGTAACCTAAAGGTTGGTGGTTTGAATTCCAGAGCCGACAAGGTGAAAACCCAACTGCTCCAGGGGCGCTGGACAATGGTCACCCTGGCCCTGACCCCACTCCCTGTGGGTGTCTCAGGGAGAGTTGGGATATGGTCACCCTGGCCCTGACCCCACTCCCTGTGGGTGTCTCAGGGAGAGTTGGGATATGGTGACCCTGGCCCTGACCCCACTCCCTGTGGGTGTCTCAGGGAGAGTTGGGATATGGTGACCCTGGCCCTGACCCCACTCCCTCAGGGAGAGTGGGATATGGTGTCTGACCCCACTCCCTGTGGGTGTCTCAGGGGAGTTGGGATATGGTGACCCTGGCCCTGACCCCACTCCCTGTGGGTGTCTCAGGGAGAGTTGGGATATGGTGACCCTGGCCCTGACCCCACTCCCTGTGGGTGTCTCAGGGAGAGTTGGGATATGGTGACCCTGGCCCTGACCCCACTCCCTGTGGGTGTCTCAGGGAGAGTTGGGATATGGTGACCCTGGCCCTGACCCCACTCCCTGTGGGTGTCTCAGGGAGAGTTGGGATATGGTGACCCTGGCCCTGACCCCACTCCCTGTGGGTGTCTCAGGGAGAGTTGGGATATGGTGACCCTGGCCGTGACCCCACTCCCTGTGGGTGTCTCAGGGAGAGTTGGGATATGGTGACCCTGGCCGTGACCCCACTCCCTGTGGGTGTCTCAGGGAGAGTTGGGATATGGTGACCCTGGCCGTGACCCCACTCCCTGTGGGTGTCTCAGGGAGAGTTGGGATATGCAAGAAACACATTTCCATGACACACTGATGCTTGTACAAGTGTGTAACAGGACAAATATAAGCAGCCCCTAAATGTTCGATTATTATCTTGTGATGTGCGGTAAAAAACTGTGAATCTTCCGTTGACCCATGCGTGACTGCTACTTGTTTACCTGGGCCCTCATACAGACGACCCCAGGACCTGACCCCACCACACAACCCCTTACCCTAGTGAGACTGCTCTCTAGTGGTGAGAAGTGACAGCTCAAAACAAACCCAAACATACACCCTATCAAAATGACTCTTACAACCACAACATGTGAGATATACTCCCACTAAGTTTCCATAAACACACCTAAAACTGTGTTGTGCGTGCACGGATTGACTGGTTAACCTGTAAACAGGATAACCACCTCTCGCTCACATCTTCTCTACTGTTTCCTGACAGGACTTCATCGACGGCTTGCTGTATCGTATGAAGGGACTTCGCAAGATGTCCCTGAAAAAATGAACAAAAGTTGGAGCCGGAGACCATGTGAAATAAGACACCATTCTCTCTCACCTGTAGCTGTGGATGTGTGTACAGTGACAGTCCTCATGTATCTAGATATATCCTATATGTATCCACAATCTGCACTATTAGTTTCTATATTAGTGGTTGGTGGCATTTGTCAAAGAGGGTCCCCATGGCCAGTCCGTCCTGGCCTTATATTATTAGGACCATTTGATACCATATATGTCTTACTCACTAAGCCTGGTGGGTCTTCCAATGGGGCATCTGTGTAAAACTGAGTTTAAATATGATGTAATATAGCATAGAGATGTCCTACTAGATTCAAACACCTCTTGGGATCAGTTGCCTCTGAAGTAGAATGAGAGATCATCCAGTCTAGTGTTGATGGATTATCCAGTCTATCGTTTATGTCGATGTTTTTCCACTGTTATGTTACAGAATGGTTCACCAATTCACCATGGCCTGGTTTGTTATGTTCTTTGGTGTTAATGGACACTTCTGGCATTTTGAATAATCAGATCACAGCTTATTGTTATGTTGACATTCTTTTTATTTATTTTTATTTTTAATGAAATGTTTTCTCTGATGAATCCCCTGCTATGACTAGCCCCCAAGAATGTACTGTCGTGTCTTTGGCTATGCAGGATTAAGTAATATGACATGCTATTCTATATTAATATCACCTGATTGAGCTAATCATGTAAAAGTAATTAACTAGAGAGTCAGGCACCGCAAAATAATATTTATAGAGCTGTTATCTTCCGAATAAACTCTTAAAGACCTAGTAATATTTTACATCAATAGCAGTCAACATTAATCATCGCCTTAATTCAGTCTCATCTGAAAGTTGTAGATTCTTAGTTATCTGCACGAACCCTGGCTAACAATTTGAATCAGCAATACAAAATTGGGTTTAATTATTTATTTACTAAATACCTAACTAATCACACAGAATTACACATACACACAATTAATCATAACTTGATTACAAATTACGTCATAAAGGAAAACATCCCTAGCGGGCGGAACAGATATGACAGCTTGTTACACAAAGGAAAGGAGCTGGGTTTGAGTGGAAGAGCGGGAAGACTGAGGAACAAAGGGAAGAAGCTGGGCTATCGTAAATACAGTATCTTATGCATTCTAAATTACCGCCCATTTGGAAAAGGAAAATGCAATAAATATTTACTCTGAGCTGCGTTCAGTAGGTTGGTGGTAGATGGAAGAGTGTGTTGCCAAACCGAGTCCTCTATCGTTTGAAGAATGTCTCTGGTGGTCAATTGGATAAGTTGTAGTAACGTCGTTGTGTGATAGACGGGATACTCTGTCTGTTCCTTCCTAACCCTCGTTTGCAGCAGCTGTTGCTAACTCAACGGCTAGGAGGTATCACTTCTGTAGTGAATAAGAGTTCAAAGTTCATACCATTCGTAACCAAAGCTCACGCTGATGTTGGCTTCGTTCTGTAGTTATTATCTGAACCATTCTGACATAGGACCATCATCAGAACAGAAAGTTATGTTGTCGTCAAGACTTTATATAGGAAGGGAGAAAAGGGGTGTGTTTCATAGTTTACAACCTGTCTCTTCACGTGGGCGGCCACTGAGTGAGCAGCCCTATCTTATGTAAAGCCACATCTCACATTTTTTAAGCTAAAATCACATTTCATCCCATCACAAATAATTTCATATTCAAACATTTAAATTGAACAACAATTCCATGTGAATCTGATAACTCTGATGTGTATTCTTTCCAATGTAGAGTTTATGTCATCTTATCATTGATGAGAATGTCTCAGATGACAACCGAACTGACATCATATTCATTAAGTACCACCGCATATGTTCCATTGGTCGGATTACCAGAATATAGTTAATTTCCCCCCACCTTCTGATGTTCCCAGAATCTCTATGTTAACCAAGGGTTTTGCAAATGTAACCTCAGTAGGGTAGAGAGAGGAAAAAGGGGGGACTGTCATAAACCTATCCCCCAGGCCAATGTCATGACAGTACTGTAAATATGGTTACTAATATTTTTGTTTAGCTTAAAGTATTGTTTTAAAGAGGCAGTGCTCTCATTAACTGTTACATCGGAATTTCAAATGTGATCTCCAATAGAAAACATGTGTACTGTGATGTTAACTATGATATTCTGGAAAATAGCACCTAAAATAAATTCACTTCAATCCATAAAAGGGCAGTTAGGCATCACAAAATGTCGACGAGCCTTGGAACCGCTATGGATCCCAATGGGGGGATCGAAACTTTTTCTCTTTGTGAATTTCAATAAATCAGTGGAAGCATATCAGAGTTTTGACATTCTTCAGGGCAGAAGGTAGCAGAGCGTTAAGCCAGTAACCAAAAGGTGGCTGGTTCGAGTATCCGAGCCGGCAAGTTGAAAAATGTGTCGATGTGTACTTGAGCAAGGCACTTAACCTTAAATTGATCCAGGGACGCTGTACTACTATGGCTGACCCTGTTAAACAACACATTTCACTGCACCTATCTGTAAAACAACACATTTCACTGCACCTATCTGTAAAACAACACATTTCACTGCACCTATCTTTAAAACAACACATTTCACTGCACCTATCTGTAAAACAACACATTTCACTGCAACTATCTGTAAAACAACACATTTCACTGCACCTATCTGTAAAACAGCACATTTTACTGCACCTATCTGTAAAACAACACATTTCACTGCACCTATCTGTAAAACAGCACATTTCACTGCACCTATCTGTAAAACAACACATTTCAATGCACCTATCTTTAAAACAACACATTTCACTGCACCTATCTGTAAAACAACACATTTCACTGCACCTATCTGTAAAACAACACATTTCACTGCACCTATCTGTAAAACAACACATTTCACTGCACCTATCTTTAAAACAACACATTTCACTCCACCTATCTGTAAAACAACACATTTCACTGCACCTATCTGTAAAACAACATTTTTCACTGCACCTATCTGTAAAACAGCACATTTTACTGCACCTATCTGTAAAACAACACATTTCACTGCACCTATCTGTAAAACAACACATTTCACTGCACCTATCTATAAAACATTTTTCACTGCATCTATCTGTAAAACAGCACATTTTACTGCACCTATCTGTAAAACAACACATTTCACTGCACCTATCTGTAAAACAGCACATTTCACTGCACCTATCTGTAAAACAACACATTTCAATGCACCTATCTGTAAAACAACACATTTTACTGCACCTATCTTTAAAACAACACATTTCACTGCACCTATCTGTAAAACAACACATTTCACTGCACCTATCTGTAAAACAACACATTTCACTGCACCTATCTGTAAAACAACACATTTCACTGCACCTATCTGTAAAACAACACATTTCACTGCAACTATCTGTAAAACAACACATTTCACTGCACCTATCTGTAAAACAACACATTTCACTGCACATATCTGTAAAACAACACATTTCACTGCACCTATCTTTAAAACAACTCATTTCACTGCACCTATCTGTAAAACAACACATTTCACTGCACCTATCTATAAAACATTTTTCACTGCACCGATCTGTAAAACAGCACATTTCACTGCACCTATCTGTAAAATAACACATTTCAATGCACCTATCTGTAAAACAACACATTTCACTGCACCTATCTGTAAAACAACACATTTCACTGCACCTATCTGTAAAACAACACATTTCACTGCAACTATCTGTAAAACAACACATTTCACTGCACCTATCTGTAAAACAACACATTTCACTGCACATATCTGTAAAACAACACATTTCACTGCACCTATCTTTAAAACAACACATTTCACTGCACCTATCTTTAAAACAACACATTTCACTGCACCTATCTGTAAAACAACACATTTCACTGCACATATCTGTAAAACAACACATTTCACTGCACCTATCTTTAAAACAACACATTTCACTGCACTTATCTGTAAAACAACACATTTCACTGCACCTATCTATAAAACATTTTTCACTGCACCGATCTGTAAAACAGCACATTTCACTGCACCTATCTGTAAAACAACACATTTCAATGCACCTATCTGTAAAACAACACATTTCACTGCACCTATCTATAAAACAACATTTTTCACTGCACCTATCTGTAAAACAGCACATTTTACTGCACCTATCTGTAAAACAGCACATTTCACTGCACCTATCTGTAAAACAACACATTTCACTGCACATATCTGTAAAACAGCACATTTTACTGCACCTATCTGTAAAACAGCACATTTCACTGCACCTATCTGTAAAACAGCACCTTTCACTGCACCTATCTGTAAAACAACACATTTCACTGCACCTATCTGTAAAACAACACATTTTACTGCACCTATCTGTAAAACAACACATTTCACTGCACCTATCTGTAAAACAACACATTTCACTGCACCTATCTATAAAACATTTTTCACTGCACCTATCTGTAAAACAGCACATTTTACTTCACCTATCTGTAAAACAACACATTTCACTGCACCTATCTGTAAAACAGCACATTTCACTGCACCTATCTGTAAAACAACACATTTTACTGCACCTATCTGTAAAACAACACATTTCACTGCACCTATCTGTAAAACAACACATTTCACTGCACCTATCTGTAAAACAACACATTTCACTGCAACTATCTGTAAAACAACACATTTCACTGCACCTATCTGTAAAACAACACATTTCACTGCACATATCTTTAAAACAACACATTTCACTGCACCTATCTGTAAAACAGCACATTTCACTGCACCTATCTGTAAAACAACACATTTCACTGCACCTATCTGTAAAACAACACATTTTACTGCACCTATCTGTAAAACAACACATTTCAATGCACCTATCTGTAAAACAACACATTTCACTGCACCTATCTGTAAAACAACACATTTCACTGCACCTATCTGTAAAACAACACATTTCACTGCACATATCTGTAAAACAACACATTTCACTGCACCTATCTATAAAACAACATTTTTCACTGCACCTATCTGTAAAACAGCACATTTTACTGCACCTATCTGTAAAACAGCACATTTCACTGCACCTATCTGTAAAACAACACATTTCACTGCACCTATCTGTAAAACAGCACATTTTACTGCACCTATCTGTAAAACAGCACATTTCACTGCACCTATCTGTAAAACAGCACATTTCACTGCACCTATCTGTAAAACAACACATTTCACACTAAAACAACACATTTTACACCTATCTGTAAAACAACAAATTTCACTGCACCTATCTGTAAAACAACACATTTTACTGCACCTATCTGTAAAACAGCACATTTCACTGCACCTATCTGTAAAACAACAAATTTCACTGCACCTATCTGTAAAACAACACATTTTACTGCACCTATCTGTAAAACAGCACATTTCACTGCACCTATCTGTAAAACAACACATTTCACTGCACCTATCTGTAAAACAACACATTTCAATGCACCTATCCAGTGTTTGTGACAATACAAATATTTAATTAAACTTAATTTATTTAATTTGAGGCAGGTTCAAACTACTCCCAAATGTTCTTACCATTGAATTAGTTTATATATTATATAGCATTTTCTGACACTTTTTTTTCTTCTTTTCTACTGCCCTTTTTAAAATCTATTTCCTGAACACAAATAAAACGTAAGGGAATATGGTTTATCGCCCGGCTCATAATTCGGCACCTTACAGCAGTTGACAGACAATTGTAATCCAGGGATTACAAGTTAGCCAACGACCACCTCAACAACCACCAACTGATACAAATGAGCTTGTTTTTTTTGTGTGTTTTATAATATCACATAATATCACATACAGTATATACCGTTTTATATATTGTATCATATTACAGTAAAGAGCATACCTTCACAAAATGATATAGCCTATATAGACTGTTTCCCTAACTGGATAAGAGTGTAATATCTTTCTTCTTAGTGTATTTTTCTCCTAACCATACTGTATCTTTCTCCTTACTGTAGTTACTGTACATGACTGTCTATCTTTGCCAGATACATTTCATCGGCTCTTATCTAACCATGGAGGAGTGATCGGGAGTTACACTTCAGGGAAAGATGGATGCATTTGGATACAGGGGTGGCAAATACCCTTTTTGAAGGTTGTTGCGTAGAAAACAGTCAAATTAAAGAAAAATAAAGTGTTTTCCTGTTCCCCGGTTGGCTGTCATTGTAAATAAGAATTTGTTCTTAACAACCTCTTAAGGATCCACCCCTTTTTTTCAATTTTCGCCTAAAATAACATACCCAAATCTAACTTCCTGTAGCTCAGTCCCTGAAGCAAGGATATGCATATTCTTGCTATTCTTGGTACAGGAAACACTTTGAAGTTTGTGGAAATGTGAAAAGAATGTACGAAAATATGACACATTAGATCTGATAAAAGATAATACAAAGGATTTTTTAATATATTTTTTTACCATCATCTTTGAAATTAAAGGCCATAATGTAGAAAGGCCATAATGTATTATTCCAGCCCAGTTCCAATTTAGATTTTGTCCACTAGATGGCAGCAGTGTATGTGCAAAGTTTTACATTGATCCAATGAACCATCGCATTTCTGTTCAAAATTTTGTCATGACTGCCCAAATGTGCCTCATTTGTTTATTAATAACTTTTCATGTTCAAAACTATGCACTCTATTCAAACAATGGCATGGTATCATTTCACTGTAATAACTACTGTAAATTGGACAGTGCAGTTAGATGAACAAGAATTTCAGCTTTCTGGCAATATCAGATATGTCTATGTCCTGGGAAATGTACTTGTTACTTTTATCCTTATGCTAATCACATTAGCCTACGTTAGCTCAACCGTCCCACAGGGGACCCACCCACCCTGAAGAAGTTTTTTAACTGACTTAACTTAATATAAAATATATATATATAATATTTAAATATTATATATATATTTAAATATTTAAATATATTGAACAAACCTTAAACACATCATGTAAAGTGTTGGTCTTATGTACTGAAATAAAAGATCCCAGAAAGTTTCCATATGCACAAAAAACATATTTCTCTCAAATTGTATGCACGAAGTTGTTTTGTCCCTGTAAGTGAGCATTTCTTATTTGCCAAGATAATCCATCCACCTGACAGGTGTGGCATATCAAGAAGCTGATTAAACAGCATGATCATTACACAGGTGCACCTTGTGCTGGGGACAGTAAAAGGCCACTCTAAAATGTGCAGTTTTTTGACACAACACAATGCCACAAACGTCTTAAGTTTTGAGGGATCGTGCAATTGGCATGATGACTGCAGGAATGTCCACCAGAGCGTTTGCCAGATAATTAAATGTTGATTTCTCTACCATAAGCCACCTCCAATGTAGTTTTAGAGAACTTGGCAGTACGTCCAACCGGCCTCACAGCCGCAGACTACGTGTAACCGCATCAGCCCAGGACCTCCACATCCAGCTTCTTCACCTGTTGGATAGTCTGAGACCAGCCACCTGGACAGCTGATGAAACGGAGGATTATTTCTGTAAGTAATAAAGTCCCTTTTAGGGGAAAAACTCATTCTGATTGGCTGGACCTGGCCCACCCACTTGGGAGCCAGAACCACCCATGGCAGCACCCCTGCCCAGTCATGTGAAATCCATAGGTCAGGGCCTAATGAACTGATTTCAAATGACTGATTTCCTGATATGAACTGTAACTCAGAAAAATCATTGAAATTGTTGCATGTTGCATTTATATTTTTGTTCAGTATTACAGGCTGCACTGCATTATTAATGAACTGTGTGCTGGCTTCGGAAGTTTAGAATATCTCTCCTCTTTCTCTTAATGTTTTCACATTCCAATCCAGTAGAGCCCCAACTGTATTTTGACCTGCATGTTACGCCTGCCAAGAAAGAGTAGAAGGATAGTGTGAATCTAGAAAGCTTGAGGGTATTCAATGAATCTGGCTCGGGTGCCATGAGCGTATTAGATGAATCTGGCTCGGGTGCCATGAGGGTATTCGATGAATCTGGCTCGGGTGCCATGAGGGTATTCGATGAATCTGGCTCGGGTGCCATGAGGGTATTCGATGAATCTGTCTCGGGTGCCATGAGGGTATTTGATGAATCTGGCTCGGGTGCCATGAGGGTATTCGATGAATCTGGCTCGGGTGCCATGAGGGTATTCGATGAATCTGGCTCGGGTGCCATGAGGGTATTCGATGAATCTGGCTCGGGTGCCATGAGGGTATTCGATGAATCTGGCTCGGGTGCCATGAGGGTATTCGATGAATCTGTCTCGGGTGCCATGAGGGTATTCGATGAATCTGGCTCGGGTGCCATGAGGGTATTCGATGAATCTGGCTCGGGTGCCATATGAGGGTATTCGATGAATCTGGCTCGGGTGCCATGAGGGTATTCGATGAATCTGGCTCGGGTGCCATGAGGGTATTCGATGAATCTGGCTCGGGTGCCATGAGGGTATTCGATGAATCTGGCTCGGGTGCCATGAGGGTATTCGATGAATCTGGCTCGGGTGCCATGAGGGTATTCGATGAATCTGGCTCGGGTGCAATGAGGGTATTCGATGAATCTGGCTCGGGTGCCATGAGGGTATTTGATGAATCTGGCTCTGGTGCCATGAGGGGATTCGATTAATTTGGCTCAGGCGCCTGGGTAATTGTGTTTTGCATGGGGCAAATGTTAATTGCATTAGTTTTGGAACCGTTTGGGCCAGATGCCCGGTTTAAAGCCCTCGGGAAGTCGCCTTAAAACAAAAGTAACATAATTAAGCACGAGGTACGCTTCTTTGTTTTCACATGCAAAAGGGTTTGCTTTTGGTAAAAATCTGCCTTCCCAATGACAACTATTTTGAAAAGAGATGTTTCTGGACAATGCACCATGCAGCCTTGTTGACAACATGACAGAGTGGCTCAGATTACTGTTCCATTTGAAAAGGGTGCTCCTCCAATAGCCCTTTTGCCTGGTCATGTCACAGGCCTTTGGCCGGTGCCCAGGGGCTCAGAATAATCTAATCTACCCATTTCTACGGAAGTGCAGTGACATTATCCACTCAGAGAGGAGAAAAAGATGGCGGAAGGGGAATGATGAAGTGGATTCGGAATCTCATGGATGTAAAATCAAGGAGAATTGGAATATTGTCCAAAAGAATGGAAAACGGAGCAAACTAGACTATAGTGATGAGAATGTCACTTCGTATCTTGTAGGAGTATGGTTTATAAATGAGGAGCAGATGATCGGATTACCAATCTTGAAGAATCCATTTGAGATATCCAGACTGGTGAAGAGAGTGCTGGGTAAAGTGAAGGCTGTGAGGATCATGAGACGCGGCCTTGTTTAGATATTTTGTGCTTCTGAGGATCAGAAGAAACGTGTGTTGCATCTCACCCGATTTGATACGTTTGAAGTGTTGTGTGTGTGTCTCTTAGGAACAGGGCACCCCTCAAGGGGGTTATATCTGGAGTCACGTGGGAAGTAGATGTTGAAAAATATTCCTGGAGTGATTGATGCACTTCGGATTAATTGTGTGGTGAAGGGTGAAAAAGTGAAGACGGCTTAAGGGCCTGAAAAATCTGTTATTTTTCTTTTTTTTATATGGAGTCTCTCCCTACTCCAGTGCAGTTAGAGTAAATTAACTACAGAGTTAGAGCCTTTATCCCAAGACCAATGCAGTGGGATCATTGTAAAGCTTTTGGTCATGTTTTGAGCCTTTGCAGAAGGGAGAAACCGAGATGTCCAAGTTGTGGAAAATATCATATTATATGTTATTAAAGTGATGAAAATGTGACATGTTGCAATTGTGGTGGGAACCATGAAGCCAAGTCTTTCAAATGCCCCACAAGGGTGAAAGAAAATGAGGTGGCCAAAGTCAGGGCTATCCAGAGCATATCACATGCAGCAGCTGTTAAAAGGGTTGAGGGTGTGAATGGAGTCCATGGTGGTGGATAGGCCTTCACTCCAGGCTGCAGGGGTTCCCTTTCACTTGCAGGATCATGCCATTTAAAATGTTAAGGTGGACTTTGTGGCCATTATACCTATGGTGATAAATGGCACTGCCAAGGTGGAGAGAAGGTCCAGGAAGATAGAAATCATTGTGGAAGCGGCAGAGAGGTTCCTGGGGCTAAAAGATTTCCTGGGAAGGAGTTACATGGAATATTTTCACAAGCCGTACCACCTTCTCAGGCCCTAGAGCCGTACCACCTTCTCAGGCCCTAGAGCCGTACCACCCTCTCAGGCCCTAGAGCCTGAGAAGGGAGATATGGAGAATTGAAAGAAGGAAGAAGTGGGAGTTTTGTTTTGCTTTGTCAATGTACTATTTTTATTTTGGTGGATTAAGTTAGTTTCCCTATAACATATGGCTTTTCTTTTGACCTTGTTTTGGCTTCAACCCGTCCAGTTGGTGGCGGCAACACACATTTTTGGGGTTGTAGTCCGCCATAAACCCACAGAAGAAGAACACGAATAGGCGGATCAAAACATAAATAATCCAATCGCATTCGTCCTTTGCTGGCGGTTCATTTTAAATGTGTGGAAAACACAGGCGTAACCAGCTGTAGCCAACTTTTGCATTTTAAGATTTGAGAAGAGAAACGGTGAATATATTTTGTATAATTACAGAAACTGTAAGTTGTCTTTAGCTAGCTAAGTCTGAGTAGTACATTACATAATGTATGTAACGTTAGCTACCACTAACTCGACCGGTCCCTTTCATTAAGCTAGCTAACGTTAGCTATAAAATAACTATGTTGCTGCCAAACTAACGTTAGCTTAGTGGCGCTTCAGCATTACTAAAATAACAAAATGCAAACCAAGAAAGTTAGCTAGCTAGTGTGTCATGAACAGCAGATTGCTGGCTAGTTAAATCAGCAAATGAGTCGTTTTATAAAAAAATCTAAGTTGGCCTAAAGTCTGTCGATAAAGGCACTTAAATCTAATTTCTCCTGTCAATGGATATGAGCGTCTGCTAAATGACTAAAATGGTAAATGTTACTTCAGCCACATACTAACTGTTAGCTAGCTTGCGTTACTATTACCAAGTGTAAGTGTTTTTGTTTAGTATTCTAGTCGTAAACTAATATACGTTAGCGTTAGTAATGTCGAAGGAACACTGACAAATTCAGTACAATTACAGTCCAATATAACTTAGTGAAGTGTGTATGTATGGTGTCATGTACACTGGTGTCGTCATGTAATCTAGATTGTAGGCTACTTTTTTTATATTAGCAATTTTAAAGTAATTAGCTAGTGAACATCCCCTTTTCTTTGAAAGTTGTGGTTATGGCCCAGGTGGAGGCAGAACGGGAGCTGTGTAAAGAGAACACCCAGCCATTGAGAGAGGGATTGGCTGTGACTGGTCTGCACCTCAGCCACCAAGAGGGATCCTGTCATGCAGCTATCCAGCAACAGAGACAGTATGTCAACGCTGTCTTCACAATGTTACTAGCTAACTATATTCAACCATTTTAGGTTTGGTGTTAAGAATCACTGTCCGGGCTATTCTGTTTTGGTTTTGTGTAGAGATATATTATAATATATGTTCTAGAATTTGGTGTTGTGTGGATTTGGTGAGTTTCTACATGGGGCATATCTTTAAAAGTTCACGTAGGCTCAGTCTATAAAATTGAAAGCTCCGTTCTGTGCCCCACAGAGCGTTTGAATTGGAACTCCGTATGTACACTGGAGATGATCCACTTGATATCTGGGATAGGTGAGATGTGCAGCAGCATATGAAATTCACCTCCCTCTGTAACACCACACACACACAGAGGTTTAGACATACACTTCCCCATGCTCCCTAACTTAACCTGCCATAATGGTATATCTGTGTTTTTGTGTGATCTGTTTTTAACTTTTGTATAGGTCAATTTAAAAAAAATCTGGTTAAACTTGCTTCCAGTCCAAAATGTCCCTCGGGACAATAGTTTGACCACACAGACACACACACACACTCTGGGACCATACACAACGTTGGCTTCTGTGTTGTGCAGGTACCTAAAATGGACACTCAAGACCTACCCCCAGGGTAGTAAAGAGAGCAGTCTTACGGCCATGCTGGAGAGGGCTGTGCAGCTCTTTGCTCATGACAAGAAATACTACGATGACCCCCGTTACATCAACCTCTGGATCAATTTGGTGAGTGGCTAGTCCAGGTCGTTAGTGCGTGATCCTCCACTACTGTCCTGTATTGAAAGACGTTGAACTCCATAGACGAACTCCGCTAATGCCCTGGACCAGAGCTAGTGAGCGGCAACATGACATGGATTGCCAAAAGATGAAGGAATACCGATAGCCTCGTGTGCCTCGCTTCTATGCTCACTAGTGGTCAATGAGAATATCTACATTTTATGCGTGATCTTGTTCCTATCCAATTTGTTTATTGAGCTAAGCAAGAGCTAAGGCAGTTTATTGCCCACTCATACAATATCACACTTGAAAACGCATGCTTTACTAAGTATAGCCTGGAATATTGTAATCCAAATAAAATATTGCTCAGTTTCACTGTTTCAATAGTGAAATGGAGCAATATTCTCTGCATTCCCCAAGCTAATACTAGGTGTAGTAATGCATGTTTACAGCCATGTTTAGATGCTCATATCAATTTGTATGAAAATTGTGTCAATCGTTTTTACATTTGGCAATTTAATTTACTCTACCAATTATCATGGATAGAGCAGCTGGCTATGGAATGGGTAAGCTAGTTTGATGGACAGATACTGCAAGTGCCAGAGGCAACGGACACTTCACGGGTGAGGAGAGAGGGTGGACATGGAGGGAGCTTGTCTTTAAATGCAGAACATCATGATGTGGCTTGGAATGTGTTTAGGCTATTACTAGCGTCATAATTCAACTGAATTATAGACTAGACATTAGGAATATTTTTGGAGCAAAAATAACATTAACCGGTTCTCAAGATTTGAAAAGTTCCTCAATGTTTTTTGGGGGGGGGTTCTGTTCCTCGAACCTGTTCCAACCCCTGCCGTTCAATATACTGTACATTACTACTGGGTAAAGCACAGACATTGGCTTGCATGCTATCACTACCCACCTGTTTGCATCGATACAGAACTCTGAACAATTGACCTAACATGGGTTGTGTTCATTAGGGTATGCAACGGAAAAGTTCCAAGTCATTTTGCAACATTAAACAATGAGATTTTCTTATTGGACATATCCAGGTAGTTCCTCCCTATTTGAGTTTGGTGCCTAATGGACACTGCTGTTTTGTAGGCCCAGAACAGCATGGAGCCCCTGGAAATGTTCAGCTACATGCAGGCCAACGGCATCGGACTCACTCGGGCTGACCTTTACATTACCTGGGCGGAGGAGTTCGAGAAGCACGGCAACTTCCAGAAGGCAGACGCCATCTTCCATGAGGGACTTAAGTGCAGAGCCCAGCCCATGGATAAACTTCAGCAATATCACAAGTGTGTGCTCCTTGTCTCTGTTCATTCCTTGTTAGCTGTCCTATGTCTGCCTCTGTCTACGTCATATACAGAAGGGAGTAGGCTGCAAACAATATGCCCCATTACAAATAAGTCATACTATTTAGATTTGAATTTGTACTGAACAGAATGTACTATTAGTTCATAGTAATTACTTTAGCGTGATTTAATGAGGATTTAGGCACAGCTCTTGTCCTTGCTTGTCTGTGGTTTGGTGATTATTATTTTTTCTTTTTAGTGGTTTCCAGGCCAGGGTGGCCCATCAGGCTTTGTCTGCAACTGAGGAGGAACCCGAACCAGCAAGAACCAGTATGGTAGACCTGAGACCACGGGGGAGAAAGAAGGCCGTCGCACCAGTCAATCGGACAGAGGCTGCAGGTTAGCCCTTTGTGGTCGTTACTAGGGGTTTAGCTGCAAAGTTGCTGCTCTACGAATGGGTGTGTAGATGGGGCTTTCTCAGCCAATCGGCACTGTTTTGAATTTAATGCTGTCTTTGAGGAAAGTGGATCCAGTCTCTATCTTGGTTGATGTTTAGAAAATGTTCTAAAATGCATTATTTTCAGATGAAATGCTGTACTTTGACGCAAGAAAAAGCCACTGAGCCTTTGATTAAAAGTAAAGTAGGGATGTAGCGGTTGAGAACTGTTTTGTTATTTTTGGTAGGACACTCTCGAAGGCTGAACTTAGAGTTGCCCAGGCGGTCCGCTCGCCACATCCAGAAAAACCCGATCCTGGGGTTTAACGAGAACCAGGCGGATTCCCTTCAAGCTGCACAACTGAAGCTGGAACCCTGGATGGCACCACCCAGCAGCAGGGCCAACGAGAACCAAGTCATGCCTGAGCAATTGGCCGACATCAAGGTTTGACCACCGATGCCGATCTACATAGATAACTTGACCTGTCATTTAAATTGCATCAATGTGCACAGTTTCTAATCTGAGACTTTGTCGAGATATAATTGAGTTGGTAGACTTTGGTTTGTTTTAATATGGAACTAATACCATTTTCTGTGGAACCTTTTTGTATTTGACTGTTTATAACTGTTATTATTAAGCCATTTTAAGGGGGTGTTCTTTGTCTTGGCAGATTCCCCAGAAGTCATGGTGTTCTGCCTCTAGTGTAACAGTCCCTGCCAGCAGGCTCAACTTCCAGTCTTTTGTGGAGGAGGGCGACCAGACACCTTCTGTGTGAGTAGTGGAGGAGGGCGACCAGACACCTTCTGTGTGAGTAGTGGAGGAGGGCGACCAGACACCTTCTGTGTGAGTAGTGGAGGAGGGCGACCAGACACCTTCTGTGTGAGTAGTGGAGGAGGGCGACCAGACACCTTCTGTGTGAGTAGTGGAGGACCAAATTACATGACAATTACAACAAAACTCAATGAATAATGAACATTTATTTTTACTTAATATAATACATAAATAAAATCATTTAGTCTCATAAATAAACATGTTCAATTTGGTTTGGTTTAAATCATTCAAAAACAATGTTGGAGAAGGTGACAATGCAGTATGTGCCATGTAAAAAAAGCTACCGTTCAAGTTCCTTGCTCAGAACATATGAAAGCTGGTGGTTCCTTTTTTTTCTGGTAAGAAGTTTGAGGTTATTATAGGACTCTCTCTATACCATTTGTATTTCATATACCTTTGACTATTGGATGTTCTTTTTGGCACTATAGTATTGCCAGCCAAATCTCGGGAGTTGATAGGCTTGAAGTCATAAATAGCGCTGTGCTTCAAGCATTGTGAAAATCTGCTGGCAAACAGAGGAAAGTGCTGTTTGAATGAATGCTTACGAGCCTGCTGCTGCCTACCACCGCTCAGTCAGACTGCTGCTGCCTACCACCGCTCAGTCAGACTGCTGCTGCCTACCACCGCTCAGTCAGACTGCTGCTGCCTACCACCGCTCAGTCAGACTGCTGCTGCCTACCACCGCTCAGTCAGACTGCTGCTGCCTACCACCGCTCAGTCAGACTGCTCTATCAAATATCAAATCATAGACTTAATTATAATATAATAAACACACAGAAATACGAGCCGTAGGTAATTAATATGGTCCAGTCCGGAAACTATCATTTCGAAAACAAAACGTTTATTCTTTTAGTGAAATACGGAACCGTTTGGTATTTTATCGGAACAGGTGGCAACCTTAAATTTCAATATTGCTGTTACATTGCACAACCTTCAATGTTACGTCATAATTATGTAAAATTCTGGCAAATGAATTACGGTCTTTGTTAGGAAGATATGGTCTTCACACAGTTCGCAATGAGCCAGACTCTGCTTACACTGAACACAAGAGAAGTGACACAATTTCAGGCACCGCATTGATTATATGCAACGCAGGACAAGCTAGTTAAACTAGTAATATCATCAACTATGTGTAGTTAACTAGTGATTATGTTAAGATTTTTTTATTTTTTATAAGATAAGTTTAATGCTAGTTAGCAACTTACCGTGGCTCCTTGCTGCCTGCACTCGCGTAACAGGTGGTCAGCCTGCCACGCAGTCTCCTCGTGGATTTCAATATAATCGGCGTTCAAAAATTCGGATTACGGATTATGAAAACTTGAAATCAGCCACTCCGATTAATTGGTTGACCTCTAGACCAGACCCCTTCTTTGTGAGTTGTGGAGGAGGACTAAAGTTGACTCAAGCAGCTGATCTAGGGCCAGGTTAGAGTAACTCCCCTCATGGTTAAAGATGGAATCTGCAAACTAATTTTCTTGTTACAAAGTTCTCAAGTGTAAAGAGTAAGGTTCATACATGCATATAAAGAACACTCGCATGAATTTTCTACCTGTTCAGAATTTATTTTGGTGCATATTCTGGTCAAAAATGTGTTTTTAGTAAAAGGAGTAAATTACAAGAAGTTGATGATGCATACACTCTCAATGGTCTGGTTATGCTCTTAGAAACCATGGAAATTCTTGTTTGCAGTAGCTAACTAACCAAGTAGGCTAGCTAATGTCTAATCTCTGACCTAAATGCAGCAAAAATAATCTCCTCCACAGGTCTGCGTGTAAGATTGACCCGGCAGTGAACACCGTCCTCTCTGATCGCCCGCCCCCCTCCAAAGAGGAGTCTGCGCTGGAGGAGGGAGGAGGAGGTGGCGTGAAGGAACAGAGCATGTACCTCAAAGAACTGCTGCTGAATGGCGCTGTGGAGCTGAGCATCGAAGAGCTGCGTGCCGAACACTACTTCGCACGCAAGCGGCAAGAAATCGAAGGTTACCATTGGACAGTAACTGTCACATTATACCTGGGATGTTCCATGACATTTGACATATTTCCTGTTTTCAAATGCATCTTTTAAAGTATAGACATACAACCGATATTGATTTGTACAAAATACTTGGGTAAAGCTGTGTGTGTATCCCATGTTTATGTACATTGTCGGGGAATAAAATGGGCTACTGTGCTTTCGACTGCTGTTTCACACGGTCACTCGGGGCCCTCCCTTTTTGTCTTCTGACTTTTTATCACTGATCTTCTCTCCTCATATTGGCATATTCCCTCAAGGTCAACCACCAATGACCCTTTATTCATTCTTTATTCCCACCCTTTCCTTTTGATAGAGACGATTCAACAGCAGAGACAAGCCAAAGAGCGGCTGAGGCAACAGATTGATGAGAAGCAACGACTGCTTCAGTTGCAGCAATCCCAGCAACGACCACAACTATCACAACAGGCAAGTGGCAAAGACTCTTAATTGTGTTCATTAGGGCACATCGTAGCGACGCGTTTTGTAACAAAGTGTCTCTTATTGGACAAATTCCGCTATTATCTACCCCTTTCGTTGCGTTTCTTGCCTATTGAACACTACCTTCTGAAAAATATCCTAGGGGTTGCAACAGGAAAATTAGTTTCTTATTGGACAAGTTAGTTCCTAAACATTTTCTCCTTATTGAACACAACCCTGCTCTTAAAGTGTTTTCATGCAAAATAAACAATTTTCCTAACTTTTTGCTCCTAGGAGGTCACTGGGACTGATTCCATGCAAATAACAGAGTGTATGTCTGGAACTGTCCAACCTAGCAGCCAACCGAATGCAATGGCCTTCCAGATCTTTGATGAAGGATCCCAGTCTGGCTCTGCACATGGGTCTGGGTAAGCCATTGAGACTCCTGCCGTATATCACTGCATTAATAAACATTATAAACTGGGTGGTTCGAGCCCTGAATTCTGATTTGCAGACAGCCGTGGTATATCAGACCGTATACCAAGGGTATGACAAAACATTTATTTTTACTGCACTAATTACATTGGTAACCAGTTTATAATAGCAATAAGGCACCTCTAGGGTTAGTGATAGATAGATGTAAGTATATGTATGGCCAATATACCACGGCTAAGGACTGCATCCAGGCACTCCTCGTTGTGTCGCGCATAAGAACAGCCCTTAGCCGTGGTATATTGGCCGTATACCCCACCTCGGGCCTGATTGCTTAAGTCTAGTTTACATTGTCAATGTCTCCCCCATTTTACTTTACAGAAACCCTATTCCCTGTGAAAAGGACATGTGTCCAGGTTTGTGTTCATTAGTTTGCATCTACTATACACGCAACATAGGAAAACAAATGTGAGGTAAAAAAAATATATATATATATAGGTATTTGATAGTCAATTATCAACTTTGACCTGTACTTGGCCTTTATCTGACATTTGACCTGTACTTGAGGTCTTTTTCTGACTTGATTGCTATTTTAGATGATGTTTTCCTGCCTGCTAGAGACAGAGGTCTTTGCTTTAAGACTCCATACCCGTTTCCAGGTAATTCTGAATGTACACAAGTCCTCTAAATGCCAACCTGCTTCAAAACTGTGTTAAGGTTAAGTTTTATAACGTGGGTTAAAACATGTTCTTTTAACACAGTAGTATTATTTAGAGAACTAATAATTATGCGGGAACAATGACACTAATCAAACTATTTCAGACTTTTCCATGCACTCCAACGGTGATCCTGTTTTTTTTGTGTGTGTTTTTTGACAGGTGGCAGTATCCCCCACTCTGAACGAACTCAATTATCTAAGGTTTGGACAGTTTTTGGAACAAGATCATTTGTGCTACGAAGTGATCTCTCTAATCTAGTACAGTTCAGACAAGACCATCAATGATCCACTGCCTTTGAATGTAAAGCCTGTTCCCAGATATGTTTGTGCGGTCTTGCTAACTCAGACCTGAGCTCAGTCTAGTGTACGTATGTTATCTGTTGGAAATTCCTGGTTGCACAAAAAAAAAATCATATCAATAGGTAGATTGATTGACTTGTACCATCCAGAACTTCCCAGAGCGAACAGAGTCCCTGAACGAGGAGGTGGTCAGCGGCCACAAGAACAAGACTCTGTGCTCCAGCCCAGAGGACACGCAGGACTTTGTAAAGGCCGCCAAGATGGCCTCCTCTCCTTATCACGCCATGGGACAGAGGGCGGTCTCGCCCAACGCTGGGACTCTGACCAAGGAGCCCAGCATTACCACTCAACTTGACGCTGACTCGGACGGAAGGAAGAAGCTCAGGTATAGTTTGTCCACCCAATGACTTGACCGACAAGGGTCCACTAGCCTTATTGATGGTTTGATGGCAGCGAGCTCTGTAGCTTGTCCCCTTTCCCTCCCGGAGTCATTCTAAACCATCTCTGCCAGTGCAAGTCATGATGATAAGCCCGGGGCTGTGTTCATTGATGCGGGCACACCGTTGTAAAATGTTTGAAGGTATCTGAAAATGACCCTTTTCTTATTGGACAAGTTCAGGTAGTACCTCCCCTTTTCTTCAGTTTTATGCCTAATGAACACAACCCGGCTCAAATGGAAAATAAAGGGAAAAGTCATAACGTGCAGCTCTAATGTGTTACCAACATTCTAAAACCCATTGTATTGCTTTCACCAATTATGTCAGGACAGTAATTACGTCAAGAAAATATCTATGTGAACAGGGCACTTGTGACCATCTCCTTGACGTTTGCTCTGCAGCCCTATCCAAGAAGCCAGTCTGGAGGCTTGGGGCTCCATGGCTTCAGGCCCCACCTCCGCCTCCTCCGTGTGCACGAACTCTGGAGGCAAGGCCGTCCACCACCTCGGCAGGCTGAAGGAGAGCCACGCAGAACCCCACCCTGAAGCCATGGACCAGAATTCACCACGCAGTGAGTATCTGGATGGTAGAGCATGGCTGTTTCAACTCCAGGGTTGTGGGTTTGATTCCCACGGGGGACCAGGACCGAGAAGGGTGGGGGGGGGGGGGTGAAGTGTATGCACTACTGTACGTCGCTCTGCATAAGCCTGCTAGATGACGTAAATGTAAAAAATAATAATAAACAGACTTTGCCACTGCTGAATTACACACAATCCTATTTCCAGTATAAGTTCTTGCCTGCCTTTTCTTTGGCTGTCCAAGAAAGCTGCATTTCACCTCAAATCAATGTAAAAGTCAAGGCATTGTGTTGCACATGGCAGTTTAGTGGACCAAAAAAAAATAAGCGTTCTATTAATTTTTATTAAAATACCTTTTCATTTGGATTGTTATCTTATGTTGCAGTAGAAGCATTGGTGCATAGTAGGTAACTGTTAACTCCATGTGGTCCATAAGAAACTATTAGTTATGAATTCATGTGCTCAATTGCACACTGACATTTCATTTCACCTATTTAACACTGCTGAATCTGACTATTTGGGGGTTCAATCCAGTGCCCATTCATTTTGTATGACTAGTGTATTTAAGTCTCTTGGCTTCACTAGGAGCTGTAAGGAATAAGTAAAGTCTATTTGATGTTGGAATACCTTGTTCTTCCTTCCTGGTATTGCAGTACAACCTGTGATTGAGGACCCTTGCAGTGTGAGGGTGAGACAACGGTTGCTGGATCAAGTGGACCTGAGCTCCTTTCCAAACTTCTACTCAAAGGATGGTCCCCTTCCCATGGCTGAGGAAGATGGTGTGCTGATTCTAGGTAGTTCAACTAATAATGAAGGCTGGACGGTTGGTTTAATGATGGGTGGTTTAATGAAGGCTGGACGGGTGGTTTAATGAAGCCTGGACGGGCGGTTTAATGAAGGCTGGACGGGCGGTTTAATGAAGGCTGGACGGGCGGTTTAATGAAGGCTGGGCGGGCGGCTTAATGAAGGCTGGGCGGGCGGCTTAATGAAGGCTGGGCGGGCGGCTTAATGAAGGCTGGGCGGGCGGCTTAATGAAGGCTGGGCGGGCGGCTTAATGAAGGCTGGGCGGGCGGCTTAATGAAGGCTGGGCGGGCGGCTTAATGAAGGCTGGGCGGGCGGCTTAATGAAGGCTTGGCGGGCGGCTTAATGAAGGCTGGGCGGGCGGCTTAATGAAGGCTGGGCGGGCGGCTTAATGAAGGCTGGGCTGGGTGGCTTAATGAAGGCTGGGCGGGTGGCTTAATGAAGGCTGGGCGGGTGGCTTAATGAAGGCTGGGCGGGTGGCTTAATGAAGGCTGGGCGGGTGGCTTAATGAAGGCTGGGCGGGTGGCTTAATGAAGGCTGGGCGGGTGGCTTAATGAAGGCTGGGCGGGTGGCTTAATGAAGGCTGGGCGGGTGGCTTAATGAAGGCTGGGCGGGTGGCTTAATGATGGCTGGGCGGGTGGCTTAATGATGGCTGGGCGGGTGGCTTAATGATGGCTGGGCGGGTGGCGTAATGATGGCTGGGCGGGTGGCTTAATGAAGGCTGGGCGGGTGGCTTAATGATGGCTGGGTGGGTGGTTTAAATGACGGATTATAATACTGCACCGCTTGTTTGTTTATTTTATTTTTTACCGTCTTGCTTAAAGGGAACGACACCTTTGCTACCTATTCCAAGATGGACTATGAGAACTTTTCCATCTATGCAGGCCAAGGTGGAGGTGACGTTGCCATTAAGGTAAGGCAGTGAATGACTGAACTCAAAGTAGATTTAAATAACTGTCCTTCATGTGAGTTGAATGATTTCTTTCATGTACGCTCCACCTCAAACTGTATGTATGCAGGCTCCACCTCAAACTGTATGTATGCAGGCTCCACCTCAAACTGTATGTATGCAGGCTCCACCTCAAACTGTATGTATGCAGGCTCCACCTCAAACTGTATGTATGCAGGCTCCACCTCAAACTGTATGTATGCAGGCTCCACCTCAAACTGTATGTATGCAGGCTCCACCTCTATCGATCTAGAATTGCAGATTAAGCAAAATTGCACTGCTGGTTCGTTCGGAACGTTGGCTTTATTTTAAAGGCAAAAATGTTCCCCCTCCACTTGTTTTGCTATAAAGCTGAAGGATGGAGCTGGAGAAATCAAGTCCATATATGGTGCTATGGATGCAATGACTGACAAGTCCATGAGATCAACATGATGATTTTGACATTTACTTTACACGGTGTTCTCCAGTGAGTTGAGATCTAACACGTCACTCTTGCCTTGTGCAGCTGGAGCGCACCGCGGTGCCGTGGGACTTCTACATCGGCTCACAACTGAGGGAGCGACTAGCCCGGGACTCCCAGGCACCCGTCCACGACGCGGGGCGCTGCTTCCTGTTCCAGGATGGCTGCGTCACGGTCCACAAGGCCTCCCAGCAGAGCACACTGCGTGTGGGTAGTTCCACCCCTGTCCTCCATGCATTATTGTACCCTTATAGAATCTGCTTTTTAAAAAAAAATGTTTTAACCTTTTTATTTAACTAGGCAAGTCAGTTAAGAATAAATTCTTATTTTCAATGACCTCCTAGGAACAGTTGGTTAACTGTCTTGTTCAGGGGCAGAACGACAGATTTTTACCTTGTCAGCTCGGGGATTCAATCTTGCAACCTTTCCCCACCCCTAAAATAACAATAGCTCGGCGTATAGTCTACCTTGGGGTCGTGTTCAGTAGGCATCAAACGGAAGAAAATGATCTGAAATGAGGTTCTATTTAAACTTGTCCATTAAGAACTGCTAGTTGAGTGTTCTTTTTGCAACAAAAAACAATAGTTATGATGTAAAGAACAGGATTCTGATAGGAAAGAACCGTTAAAGTCTGTGGTTCCTCTCCTTCTGGCATACACAGGAGGTGGCTGAGGAGTCCTTTGAGGAAATCGTGGCCTCCCTGGCCATGCAGACAGTGGAGCTGGTGAGACTCATGCACTCCTGCCACCTGATCCACGGAGCTCTCAGTCCAGACACACTGGTCATGAATCGGTATGCACACACACACACACACGGTCCAGCCACGCATGCATATGAGTTTCCGAACGCAGACTTCTGACATACAGGCATATTACTTACTCCCTGTAGTCCTTGCATGCTTGCATACACTCACTGTGGGGAGATCAACAGTAGGGCCGTTTTCCTACATGTCTATTTGATCTTTAAATCATAAGTCATATTATCTACTAGTCAAGTCTTATTCTTCCTTTTCTCCCCCCCTCAGTCGTTATGATGAACCAATGGATGAGATCGGTGCTGCCGTGGCGCTGGACTTCTCCTGCTCCGTGGACCTGGAGCTTCAGCCGGAGGTGACAGCGGCACACATCCTCCCAGCAGCCCAGAACTTCATCACACAGGATCTACTAGCCCCCTCTGCCAGCCCCTATCAGGTACGGTACACACCTGTCTACAGCCTCTTGTTGGCACCGTCACATCGCTACATGCTTTCCGGAGGAAAGTCTAAAAAGACCTCAAGAATAAAGTCAATGTTTCACTATTTGTAATTGATATGCCTGCCCCTAAAACCCTTGGCCTGCCCCATCAGCATCTTTATACTTTATTTACATTATGTAGGATGTATTGGATTTATTCATGTATTTATTGCATGGCCCCAATGCTCTTCTGTACCTCACCTGCATGTGTTTCTCTTTTTAATCATGTTCTTCCATTATGTAAGATGCACTGCAATTGGGTTTTCTTTCATGTAAAATGTTCCATTGTGGTACGTATATTTAAATAAAACCCATCCTAAAAATCTACCAGATACCTACATTGGGGCGGCAGGGTAGCCTAGTGGTTAGAGCGTTGGACTAGTAACCGGAAGGTTGCAAGTTCAAACCCCCAAGCTGACAAGGTACAAATCTGTCGTTCTGCCCCTGAACAGGCAGTTAACCCACTGTTCCTAGGCCGTCATTGAAAATAAGAATTTGTTCTTAACTGACTTGCCTAGTTAAATAAAGGTAAAATAAATCAAATGTACGATTGAGAGAGTTGCTCTCCCCTAGTTCAGTAGCTGTCGCTCTCCCTGATTACAGGTGGATCTCCTGGGCATTGCAGAGACTGTCCACACTCTGCTGAAGAAGAGAACCATGCGCCTGGTTAAGGAAGACTCCGTGTGGACACTGGAGGAATATCAGGGAGCACATCCCAGGTATATTACGGTTTCCTTTTGTCATGTCCTGCCGCTGGGTCCTCACCAGTTGCCACAGTCAGAAGGCCTGTCCTACTAGACCAATCGGATGAGGGGGTGATGACGTGTACCCCGGTGGGGAACGACCAATCAGATGAGGGAGTATGTGTATGCAGACGAGAGACTTGCGTTGCTTGAATCTAGTGTTCATCAATGATTAGCTTATTTATTATCTAATAAACCAACCGTTTTAAATGCAGAGTCCTACTTGGATGTCTTACTCAAACTCTCCTAGCGAGCATGTTTGCCCTTACTACTTGTGTAAAACCAAAATAGGTTTAATATCTGCATTGTTTTTAAAATGGCATGTTGACAAATCGACACCTTTTAAATAAAAATCCACAAGTAAAATGTGGTTTCACATATTTCATTATTTTTTAAATATGACAACTTCAACCTTTTTTGCTTTGCGAGGTGTTAAAGTTCAGTTGGCCATTGTTATGTTAATGAAATCTGAAAAGCTCCAGTGGCCTGGCTGTGGCCCCAACTGAGAGATGGGTGCCGGCCCGCATAGATGGAAACTAAGTCTGAGCCTTTTGGGTAAAACACTGGGGTGAAACCCATCTGGTAATGTTCTATTAGCCCATCCACCCCCTTAGGAAGACAAATGTAACCTTGTTTTACATTTTTTGTTTTTTTACTGATATTTTGTTACTTTTATTCCTGCACTTTACATACGGTACTTTTAATACACAGTATTATGTTTTGATATACACATTATATATCAAACTTGAACTCAAGAGATGCTATTTAAAAAAATGAGACCGTCCCCACCAACTGGAATATGCCTCATCACACACCCTCATCTGATTGGTCCAGTAAGCGGGCCTTCTGACTTCGTGCCTGTGGTAACTAGTGATGACCCTGCGGCTGTCTGATAAGTGGTCATGGAGAGAAAATGATGAGGTTAGGAAGCCATTTAGGTATGTTGGAACACAACTGACTCCTGTCTTCCAATCGTCTTGTTTTTCACCATATTATCAAATACATTTATGTCACATGCGCCGACTACAACCGGTGTAGACTTCACTGTGAAAGGCTTACTTACGAGCCCTTACCCAACAATGCAGTTTACATTTATTTCATTTTTTACAGATTTGCCAAAAAATCAATGTTAACACAATAAAATGACAGAGGCTATACACAAGGAGTATATGCAGGGATACGAGGTAGAGGTAATATCTACATTTAGGTAGGAGTAAAGGTGAATAGGCAATCGGGATAGATAATACACAGGGTCTGTAAATAGTCGGGTTGGCCACTTGATTAACTGTTCAGCAGTCTTATGGCTTGGGGGTAGATGCTGTTCCGGAGCCTTTTGGTTCCAGACTTGGTGCTCTTGTACTAGAGGTCAACCGATTTAATGATTATTCGATGCAGAGTTTTGTTTTTTGTTTCTTATTCATTTGATTTATGTATTTTTTAATAATGACAATTACAACAATACTGGACCAACACTTTTATTTTAACTTAATATAATACATAAATAAAGTCTATTTCGTCTCAAATAATGAATCATGCTCAATTTGGTTTAAATAATGCAAAAATGGTGTTGAAGAAAGTAAACGTGCAATATGTGCCATATAAAAAAACATATCTACAGCTACCGTGTATGTTCCTTGCTCAGAACATATGAAAGCTGGTGGTTCAATATTCCCAGTTGAGTTCTAGGTTGAAGTTATTATAGGAATTATGACACGTTGACTATTTCTATACCATTTGTATTTCAGATACCTTTGACTATTGTATGTTCTAATAGTCACTTTAGTATTGCCAGCTGAATCTCAGGAGTTGATGGGCTTGAAGTCCTAAACAGATGTGAAGCAAGCATTGCTTAGAGCTGCTGGCAAAAACAGTGAAGTTTGAATGAATGCTTACGAGCCTGCTGCTGCCTAAGTCAGACTGCTCTATCAAATATGAAATCATAGACTTAATTATAATAAACACAGAAATATATCAGCGTTAGTTTCTGGATTTGACCATATTAATGACCTATCATTTCGAAAACAAAACGTTTATTCTTTCAGTGAAATATGGGACCTATCAGTATTTTATCGAACGGGCAGCAACCCTAAGTTTAAATATTGCTGTTACTTTGCACAACCTTCAAAGTTATGTCATAATTATGTAAAATTCTGGTAAATTAGTTCGCAACGAGCTAGGTGGCCCAAACTGTTGCAAATACCCTGACTCTGTGTGCAATGAACACAGGAGAAGTGACACAATTTCCCTAGTTAATATTGCCTGCTAACATTAATTTCTTAACCAAATATGCAGGTTTTAAAAATAAATAAATAAAAACTTGTGTAATTAAGGCAGGCATTGATGTTCATGGTTAGGTTCATTCGTGCAACGGTTGTGCTTTTTTTGTTGCAAATATGCTTTTGTTAATTAAATCGTTTGGCAAAGTAGGCTGTGATTCGATGATAAATTAACCGCATTGATTATATGCAACGCAGGACAAGCTAGTTAAACTAGTAATATCCTCAACCATTAGTGATTATGTTAAGATTTATTGTTTTTTTTTATAAGTTTAATGCTAGCTAGCAACTTACCGTGGCTCCTTGCTGCACTTGCGTAACAGGTGGTCAGCCTGCCAATTAATCGGTTGCCCTCTATCCTGTACCGCTTGCCGTGTGGGAGCAGAGAACAGTCTATGACCTGGGTGGCTGGAGTCTTTGACCATTTTTAGGAATTTCCTCTGACAGTAGTTTCCATACCAAGTGGTGATGCAGCCAGTCAAGATGCATTCAATGGTGCAGCTGTAGAACTTTGAGGAACTTGAAGCTCTCGACCAGCTCCACGACAGTCCAGTTGATGTGAATGGGGGTGTGCTCGGCCCTCTGTTTACTGCAGTCCATGATCAGCTCCTTTGTTTAGCTCACGTTAAGGGAGAGGTTGTCCTGGCACCAAACTGCTAGGTCATGTTGTCGGTCATAAGACTTGACACCATTGCGTCGTCAGCAAACTTAATGATGGCGTCTTGAGTCGTGCACGGCCACGCAGTTGTGGGTGAATGGAGTACAGGAGGGACCAAGCACGCGTCCCTGGGGGGCTCCCGTGTTGATGGTCAGTGTGGCTGGTGTGTTGCCTACCCTCCACCTGTAGACGGCCCGTCAGGAAGTCCAGGATCCAGTTGCAGAGGGAGGAGTTCGGTCCCTGGGTCATTAGCTTGGATGGTGAGCTTGGAGGGCACTAGTGTTGAACGCTGCTGAGCTGTAGTCAATGAACAACATTCTCACGTAGGTGTTTCTTTTGTCCAGATTGGAGAGGGCAGTATTATCGGGGCAGCAGGGTAGCCTAGTGGTTAGAGCGTTGGACTAGTAACCGGAAGGTTGCAAGTTCAAACCCCCAATCTGACGAGGTACAAATCTGCCGTTCTGCCCCTGAACAGGCAGTTAACCCACCGTTCCTAGGCAGTCATTGAAAATAAGAATTTGTTCTTAACTGACTTGCCTAGTTAAATAAAGGTAAAATAAAAATGAAGTACAATAGCAATTGTGACGTGTTGGGGCGAATTGGAGTGGATCCCGGGTTTCTGTGATAATTGTGTTGTGAGACATGACCAGCATTTCATGGTGACAGATGTGAGTGCTACGGGTCAGTCATTCAGGCACTTTACCTTAGTGTTCTTGGGCACAGGGACAATGGTAGTCTGCTTGAAACGTGTTGGTATTACAGACTCGGACAGGTTGAAAATGTCAGTGAAGACGCTGGTCAGCGCAAGCTGAGTATGTGTCCTAGTAATCCTGCGGCCTTGTACCAATTCCATGAAGTGAACGAGTGCACAATTTGGGAGAAAGGACACCTTATTAGATTATTGGGATGCAGATATTGTCTTTCATCCCCTGTCCCTCTTCTTATTTACAGTGACCGGAGCGATGCGTTTTGGAGCAAGTTCTTCCGGACCCTTCTGAATCCCGGAGACAGGCCTTCTTTATCAGTTCTCACAGAGCTACTTGAAGACATGAAGAAGTCTACATTTGCTTGCTATGGTGCCTAGTTTTCTTTCCTAGCACTACCTTCCTAGTGATTTATCCGTGTGGCTATTTAGATTTTATTTGTCTCCTAGATATTGCCGTTGTTGTTTTGCTAGTCCCTTAGTTTTTTCCTCATTTCAATTTAATTGTTTTTCTGTTAAATGCGATTGTTCATAATAAACTATACGTCTTATTCATTATGACTCTTTTGCTTGTTTTTTTTAATGGTTGTATTCATTTTTAGGATGTACTGCCTATATATGGCCTGTAGAGGGTGTTGTCCTGGTGGCATTGATCATAGACCAGTCACCTCTGAACTGTTTTATGATACATGAACAGAGAGTTATAATCTGAGTTATGTCTTAAGTTGGAGCATGGCATACACTTGCAGTTAACCAGCCAGACTTGCGTTGTGTGTTATCGGGGGGTAGATGTAACATAGTAAATGTAAATCTAGAACATTCCAATTAGTGTAAGTTACATTTGGTCTGACATGCAGAGCCTTCAAAGGTATTCACAGCCCTTGACTTCTTGCACATTTTGTTTCAGCCTGAATTGAAAATGGAATAAATGTATACATTTTATTTTTGTCACCTAAACACTACCTCAAAATTTCTGTGAAATTGTTTTGGGAAATTTGTCAGAAGTATACATTTGCTTAAGTCACTGGTTTCATGGACTTTTTACAACTACCTCATCTCTGTACCCCACACACACTTGATCTGTAAGGTCCCTCAGTCAAACACCGGGGGGGGGTGAATATCCCTTTGCGCATGGTGAAGTTATTAATTATGCTTTGGATGGTGTATCAATACATCCAGTTACTGAAAACATACAGGTGTCTTTCCTAACTCCTTTGCCGAAGAGGAAGGAAACCACTCGGATTTACCCATAAGGGCAATGGTGATAAAACAATTTTTTAAAAGTTACATAGCTTAATGGCTGTGATAACTGAGGATGGATTATCAACATTGTCAATTAGGTTAGTATTGTGGAGTACCTACAGAGTGAAAAGAAGCCTGTAAAGAATACAAATATTTCAAAATATGCATCCTGTTTGCAACAAGGCACTAAAGTAATACTGCAAAAAAAAAAGTGAAGCAATTCAACTGTCCCGAATACCAAGTGTCCTGTTTTGGGGGCAAATCCAATACAACACATTACTGAATACCACTCCATATTTTTAACCATCATGTTATGGGTATGCGTGTAATTGTTAAAGCATTTTTCCAATCGCAGTCCTCGTGACCCCAAGGGGTGCATATTAGTTGTTTTTGCCCTAATACTACACAGCTGATTTCATATCAAAAGCTTGATTAGTTTATTTGAATCTGCTGTGTATTGCTAGGACAAAACAAAAGGTTAAAAAATAAATGGAATGGAGCTAAGCACAAGCAAATTCCTCGAGGAAAACCGGGTTGTCTACTTTCCACCAGACACTGGGAGATGAGTTCACTTTTCAGCAGAACAATAACCTAAAACACAAGGCCAACTCCACACAAGTTAATTACCAAGAACACTGAATGTTCCTGAGTGGCTGAATTATGTTTTACTTAAATCTACTTGAACAGCTATGGCAAGACCTGAAAATGGTTGTCTAGCAATGATCAACAACCAATTTGACAGAACTTGAAGAATTTTGGAAGTGTAATTGGCAAGTGTTGCGCAATCCAGGTGTGGAAAGCTCTTAGAGACTTTCCCAGAAAGACTCACCGCTGTAATCACTGCCAAAGGTGACTAACATATTGACTCAGGGGGTTGAATACTTCTCATCAAGATATTAGTGTTTTACTTTAAATACATTTTTAACAAATGTTAGAATTTTTCTTCCACTTTGACAGAGTATTTTGTGTAGATCACTAACAAATGACAAATACAATTTTAATCCCACTTTCTAACAACAAAATGTGGAAAAAGTGCAGGGGTGTGAATACTTTCTGAAGGCACTGTATCTATTAATTTGTTGATGTCCATCCGTTTCTTTATATGTTATTAATTACAATTCGTGTGTGCAAAACAAACTCGGCAAAAAAATAAACACCCTCACTGTCAACTGCGTTCATTTTCAGAAAACTTAACATGTGTAAATATTTGTATGATCATCAGATTCAACGACTGAGACTAAACAGACATGTGACTAACAGAAATGGAATAGTGTGTCCCTGAACAAAGGCGGGGTCAAAAGTAACAGTCAGTATCTGGTGTGGCCACCAGCTGCATTAAGTGCTGCAGTGCATCTCCTCATGGACTACAAGATTTGCCACTTCTTGCTGTGAAATGTTACCCCACTCTTCCACGAAGGCGCCTGTAAGTTCCCGGACATTTCTGGGGGGGAATGGCCCTAGCCCTCACCCTCCGATCCAACAGGTCCCAGACGTGCTCAATGGGATTGAGATCCGGGCTCCTCGCTGGCCATGGCAGAACACTGGCATTCCTGTCTTGCAGGAAATCACGCACAGAACGAGCAGTATGGCTGGTGGCATTGTCATGCTGGAGGGTCATGTCAGGATGAGCCTGCAGGAAGGGTACCACATGAGGGAGGAGGATGTCTTCCCTGTAACGCACAGCGTTGAGGTTGCCTGCAATGACAACAAGCTCAGTCCGATAATGGTGTGACACACAGCCCCAAACCATGACGGACCCTCCACCTCCAAATCAGTCCCGCTCCAGAGTACAGGCCTCGGTGTAACGCTCATTCCTTCGACAGATAAACGCGAATCCGACCATCACCCCTGGTGAGACTAAACCGCTACTCTTCAGTGAAGAGCACTTGTAAAAACAAACATTTTTTTAGATCATTTGAAAGATGTAAATGTATTAATTGGTTTATTTTCATTTTGATAAGAGAAAACAAAACAATTCATTTATTTGTTGATGTAAAAATGGAAATTGACCGATTGTTTATTTCGTTTTTGTTGATTCTTTTTTTATTAAGTTTGTGTCATTAGATTTGGTGTGTGGTGGGGTCGCAAGAAATTCTGGCGGAAAAAATGGGGTCCCCAGAAATTCTGACACCTGCTGAAAAAGTTTGAATACCACTGTATCGCAAGTGACCAAAAGATGGAACTAGCTATTTAACTGTAATGCTCTTTAACTGTAAATAATAACACTAGAACTCTCTGCCTTTAGGCCAGAGGCTCAAGGAAATCTCTCTCTCTCCCAAGGACGTCTGTCTGTCTGTCTGCCTGCCTGCCTGCCTGCCTGCCTGCCTGCCTGCCTGCCTGTCTGCCTGCCTGCCTGCCTGCCTGCCTGTCTGCCTGCCTGGACAGGTGGTGAGACGTACAAGCTTATCCCACGGTGAAGTTAATATTTGATAGGAGAGGAGTGGCGGCTAGTTTGCAAGTAAAATCCTCCATAATCAGAATATTGCTAGAGAGAGGAGGAACCCGCTTGGTCGCTCATGGATTGGTGTCTTGACGGTACAGATGGTCCTTTCCCTCCCTCTACCCTACCTAGTGCCTCCACTGAGAAAAGTCACACACTTGTCCAGTCCAAGGGCAAACTAAGTTGGTAGAATGAAAAGCAATTCAATTCAGAGATGGAGCATTTGTGTCCGAAGCACAGTAGTTCAACTGTGGTAAGTTTTAAACATTTTTTTAAAATGTGCCATTGTTATAAAGATAAAATGATGAGAATTTGGATAAAGTGCATATAGACTGCCGGAAAAGGAAGTTGGTCTGGCTAGCATATTACTCATTAGCCTTAATTTGTAATATTATTAATTGAAATGTACAGTATTTGTATTCCATGGCTTTTCAATATAGAGCAGCTCTGCTTGGCATAATTGAATTAGAAATGGTTTAATGCAGCTGTCGGACCAGCTATTGCTCATGCTTTGTGGGTAGTCAGTTTGTTCACCGATACCATGTCTGGCTCTGCTTCTTCCTCTGAGTCAGCCAACCACTTCTCTCACTCTTAATCAGCCAACGACTCTGCACTTGCCTGGACTCATCCTTCTCTTGCTGTTTTACATACAGAATTTTTACCAGTAGGCCTGTAACAGAGGAGCTTGATGTTCGTTTTTAAGGCCCACTGACCGTGACCGTGCTTTGTTGTCTGTCCTTTCAAGATAGACATATCGTTTGTCAGCAGAATTTACTAAGTTTTCCTGCAGTGCAAGTTTGCTCTCATTTTTTCAGAATGATAGAGAACCTAAAGGTAAAAATAAGAGTTAAAAGGAGTGTTAAACGGTTTCCATTTTATGTTCTACCCTGTTGTCCCTGGTTTAGAGGTTTTTCCATCCTAAAAGGTTAGAAATGAAACCAGCAAACACTGAAACCCTTGAAGACAGGCATTCCTCCTATCACTGTACTGTGCAGAAAGTTGTCTTTGTGAGTCACAGCTCCCTCTCCTATCCTACACCTGCATGACTTCAATGTGTCACAGCCGCTAATGACAACCAGGTGTTGTTGAGACATCTGTCATGTTAATTAGGCACCAAACAGAAGAAGACTGTCTGAAGTGGAGTGTGAGGTACTCAATCTCCAACTTGTCCCGTAAGAAATACTCATTTTCATTTTACATCGGAAATAGTTTGGACTTGGATTTGGCTCTGTGCCTGTTGACACGTGCGTTTTTATTTTCTTTGCATATATTAAGTACACTGAGTTCATTCGCACTTCTCATTATATATGGCAGTGAACCAGGAAGATGTTGCTGTTTGCGGGCCACTGAAGGTGCCCGGGCCGACACTTTGACCTTTTAAAGTATCCCTAACTGGTCATACTGTAACTTAACAGTAATCATGTGACTACACTGTCTGGACTTGCCCTGTGGTAGCTTACAAGAGTGAATGATTGTCTTCCCAAGGACCTGGCTTATCTGTGATTCATGAAAATAAAAGAGAGCCGCACACTCTAGGAGCTCAGATGCAAAAATGTAATTACCAACGTTTCGACAGCCAAGCTGTCTTCATCAGGGTATAATCACAAACTGCGGGATGACTCGTTTATGTAGTGTCAAAAGACACAGGTGTCTGTAATCATGGCCAAGAGTGGCCTAATATCATTGGTTAATTATCAAATACTAAAATGTCATACAAAGAACAGCATACAAACAACAAATGGATAGCATACGATCATAGATTCATTTGACTACACAAGTTTACAAACAATTACAATGGCAAAGTCACAATAATCACAAGAATGGCATCAGATCAAAGTCTACGTTGAGACCGAAGGGAACAAGGGTCTTTAAGTTAAAGATCCAGGCAGCCTCTCGTTTTAACAATAAACGATCAAGGTCACCACCTCTCCTAGGGAGGGTGACATGTTCGACGCCAATATAACGCAGAGACGAAATGGAGTGGCCTGCCTCCAAGAAGTGGGCCGCAACTGGATAAGTAAAGTTTTTACACCTAATGGTGCTACGATGCTCTGAGATACGTACTTTTAATTCGCGCTTTGTTTTACCCACATAATTTTTACCACAAGGACAAGTTATAAGATAAATAACTGCTTTAGTGGAGTACGTAATAACACCTTTGATTGGGATCGATTTCCCTGTTTATGGGTGTTTGAAGGATCTACATTTATAAGTGCCATTGCATTGAGCACAGCCATTACACTTGTAGTTTCCATCCAGTAGGGGCGCAAATAGACGTTGTTCAGGAATATCTTGGGGTGGTAAATCAGAGTTTACCAATTGGTCTCTGAGATTTCTGCCCCGCGAGAATACGACCAAGGGAAGGTCCTAAAACACATTACCGAGACTATCATCGGATTTTAGGATGTGCCAATGTTTGTGAACAATTCCCTTAATTTGTTCAGAGCACTTTGAATAGCGGGTAGTTAGAACACAAAGAATGAGTCTTTTTGCGAGACTGACCTTTCTTCTAGATTATCTGTGATTCAACCACTAAAGTGGTTGTTACTAGCAAAAGGGAAACCCCAGTGTGCATTCCAAAGGGCAACCTATATATTGCACTACTTTTCACTGTTGCCCATCGGGCTCTGGTCAAAGATAGTGCACTACGTACTTAATAGGGTACCATATGGGATGCAGTCCCAGTCTTGTGACCAGTTATGTAAATTCTGTCACGGTTGCTCAGGTGGTTTGGAAATGCAATGACCCAAATAACACTTTTCTGTCATTTTTGCGTCTTCAGAAGCAGCACTGCCTTGACCTCTGTGTGGCACGTGAGGGGAATAAGGGGAAGTTGTCCCTTGATGGTGATCTTGGGTCCGTTTTGTATTTGACCCACTAATGGTTTTAAGGTTAGGATTGGAGTAGGGGAAGTTGATCCTAGATCTGTACCTAGGGGAAACTTCATTGGGGAACCATGTGTGAAGTTAGGGGATCGGCTAGTGAATAGCCAATCAGCTGTCAGAGTGGGCGGATGAGAACAAATGGGGGAAAGGGGTTGTTAAAAGTAACTGACATCCCTGTCTTTTTTTCTAGAGGCTCAGGTGTTTGAGAACATAAACTGTTACACGTAGCCTCACTCACTCACTCACTCACTCACTCACTCCGTCCTGTTCACAATTCTCATTCTATGCTTCTCATTAAAGGTCAATTTAGTTTGAAAATCCTACAGCTCTTTCTTCCTCACTCATACAAAAACACATTGGTCAATATTTATTGTTCAGTAATAGTTAGGTAGTAATAACCGTATTAAGGAGCGTAAAATCTCCCTTTCTAACCTCTCTGGCGTGGATCTGTAACCGTGGCCGTCCATCCGTTACCAAGGGGAGTTGTCCCAAGCTGGGTGACTCCACACGAACACTAATTCAGACGTGGCGTGTTGGATGAGTCACCAGCCATAGAGAGAGGCTTAAAGCAGCTATGTGCTTCAGGGCCTGAAGGCAGGAACGCACCCGGCTCTCAAAGACAAGCCTGAGCCTGCACTGTGTAGGAGAGCAGCCCTTTCAAGCTCTTTGTGTGTGTAATGTGCCACATAGACGGTTCACTCTGCTACCATCCGGCAAATGGTACCAGAGTGGACCAACAGGCTCAGAAACAGCTTGCACCCCCAAGCCATAAGACTGCTAAATAGCCAGATTGCTAAATAGTCAATTAATGGTACCAGA